>NW_026732850.1:0-35000 GCF_028476545.2 Physella acuta | reverse complement strand
ACGTCCTGTAAGGGTGAAGGTCAGTGGTGAGGGGGGCAGTCGTTAGAGGTCAAGGTTAAAGGTCAAGGGTGGGGTGGGTTTGATGTTGTGTAAGGTTAGGATTTAAAGTTTTTAAGCGTTAGAAGTTAAAACTTTAGGATAAAACTTAACAATCCTACAACTCTTATTATACAAAACCGCTACCAAAACAGTAATCCCATACCTATACCATTGTTTGACAATAGTCCCAAACAGTTTCAAAACACCTTCACAGCGAGTAGCGACCCCTAACCCCTACAACCAGTACAACCCAACCCCTGACAAAACGCACAATCCCCGAACCCTAGAAATAGCACAACCCCACCCCTACAAACAGCACAATCCCAACCCATGTTAAAAGCACAACTCTCGACCCTCTTCATTCATCATCACCTACCTCCTCTCCAATCCTTTGAGCTGGGTCCGTCCACTGTTTTTTGTGTAGCTGTCGTTGCGTGTACCGTCGTCATAAGGGCTGTAGACAAAAAAAAAAATAAAGTACACCTCACACGACACCATCAACAGCACACACGCCGCCATCAACAGCACACACGACACCATCAACAGCACACACGACACCATCAACACCACACACGACACCATCAACACCACACATGACACCATCAACACCACACACGACACCATCAACACCACACACGACACCATCAACACCACACACGACACCATCAACACCACACATGACACCATCAACACCACACACGACACCATCAACACCACACACGACACCATCAACACCACACACGACACCATCAACACCACACATGACACCATCAACAGCACACACGACACCATCAAACCACACACGACACCATCAACAGCACACACGACACCATCAACACCCACACTACACATGACACCATCAACACCACACACGACACCATCAACAGCAGACACGACACCATCAACACCACACACGACGACATCAGCTGTACGTTAGATGAAGTACATCTCACACGACACCATCAACGGTAAGTTTATCTAGCAGGGTAATGTAATACTAGCACTCTTTACTAAAGTTAATGTTGTAGTGTCACTAGTAATGTAAGTGTGACGTTTTGATAGAGAGTAAACCTGCAAGTTAGATTTACGCCTAGTTTTATCTAACTTCGAGCATTTCAGATATATGGGAAGTGGGGGGGGGGGGGGGGGGGGACTTTGAAATAAAGTACTGAAACCAATAGCTACAGGCTAGAATTAATTCGGTTGGTAGTCTCAGTTGTCCAAAACAATTACCTGCACTTTAAGTAGGGTTTTCATGAATAAACATTGTATTTCTATGCCTATCGGTCCCTGAATTTTAAAATATGTTTAAGTGGAATACCTAACTTCGTTAATTTACATAAAAAAATAAAAAGTATACCTTCCACACATAAAACAAACATCGTTCCGTTTAAAAAGCCTCACAAAAAAGCAGCAAACAGCCTCTCCAAAGCCTCCCTACAAACACCCACCACCCTCCCTACAAACATCCACCACCCTCCCTACAAACATCCACAAACCTCCCTACAAACATCCACCACCCTCCCTACAAACTTCTACCACCCTCCCTACAAACATCCAGCACCCCCTTCCTACAAACATCCACCACCCTCCCTACAAACATCCACCACCCTCCCTACAAACTTCTACCACCCTCCCTACAAACATCCAGCACCCCCTTCCTACAAACATCCACCACCCTCCCTACAAACATCCACCACCCTCCCTACAAACTTCTACCACCCTCCCTACAAACATCCAGCACCCCCTTCCTACAAACATCCACCACCCTCCCTACAAACATCCACCACCCTCCCTACAAACATCCACCATCCCTACAAACATCCACCACCCTCCACACAAACATCCACCACCCTCACTACACACATCCACCGTCCACTCTACAAATATCCACCACCCTCCCTACAAACATCCACCACCCTCCCTACACACATCCACCACCCCCTCCCTACAAACATCCACCACCCTCCCTACAAATATCCACCACCCTCCCTACAAACATCCACCACCCTCCCTACAAACATCCACCACTCTCCCTACCAACATCCACCACTCTCCCTACACCCCTCCATACAAACATCCACCACCCTCCCTACAAACATCCACCACCCTCCCTACAAACATCCACCAACCTCCCTACACCCCTCCATACACACATCCACCACCCTCCACACAAACATCCACCACCCTCCCTACAAACATCCACCACCCTCCCTACAAACATCCACCACCCTCCAGACAAACATCCACCACCCTCCCTACAAACATCCACCACCCTCCCTACAAACATCCACCACCCTCTCTACAAACATCCACCACCCTCCATAAAAACATCCACCACCCTCCCTACAAACTTCTACCACCCTCCCTACAAACATCCACCACCCCTTCCCTACACACATCCAGCACCCCCTCACTACAAACATCCACCACCCTCCCTACAAACATCCACCACCCTCCCTACACACATCCACCGTCCACTCTACAAATATCCACCACCCTCCCTGCAAACATCCACCACCCTCCCTACAAACATCCACCACCCTCCCTACACACATCCACCGTCCACTCTACAAATATCCACCACCCTCCCTACAAACATCAACCACCCTCCCTACACACATCCGCCACCCTCCCTACAAACATCCACCACCCTTCCTACAAACATCCACCACCCTCCCTACAAACATCCACCACCCTCCCTACAAACATCCACCACCCTCGCTACACACATCCACCACCCCCTCCCTACCCTCCACGATGCCGAAGTTGTCGTGTATGACTTTAGCCAGAGGCGCCAGACAGTTGGTGGTGCACGAGGCGTTGCTGAGCACGTTGATGTTGGCGCTGTAGGTCTCATGGTTCACCCCCATCACAAACATCGGGGCGTCTGCTGACGGCGCGGAGATGATCACCTTTTTGGCCCCTCCCTGGGGAAAATTTAAAATCAATTATAAATTCACCACCTACATGATTTTTAAAAATTCAATTATTAATTTACTTTCTGCTAATAAATATACTTCAAAATTATACAAATAGAAGATTTAATTATTTTTTTTGGATAAATAGGAAAAAAACTCCGATGAAAGAGAGTATTGCCCCTTGACTAAAACAAACGATTAGGTGAGATTTCTTAATCCCCGAACCCGCTACTTAACACCAGGAAGATCTCAGGGCGATTTGAAATTGTCATCGACCCATAACCTTGACCTGTGGTGTCTCTGTCCCCTCAGACAAAGACACTCTCACGGGTCTATTTTTAGATAGACTAGCGATTAGGTGAGATAATTAATTGGTTCAGGGTTATTAGTACTTCATCATAAGTAGATCAAATAAAAAAAAATTTTGCTATACAGCTCATAAATAACCATAACCCCGGCTCCCAAGTTACCCGCCATGCGCTCTCACCTGACTTTCCCTGTGTTTGCATAATCTGCTTTACGGCGGCTCTGGTGTCACAATAATTGTGACTCCTATACCACATTAACTGCTACTCATATACCTCATTAGCTGAAACTCACATGCCACACTAGCTGTGACTCTTAAACCACCTAGCTGTGACTCCTATACCACACTAGCTGTAACTCCTATACCACACTAACTGTGACGCCTATACCACATTAACTGTGACTTCTATTCCTCATTAGCTGTGACTCCTATACCACACTAGCTGCTACGCCAACATCTCACTAACTGTGACACCTATACCACACTAGCTGTGACTCTACCACACAAACTGTGACACCTATACCACACTAGCTGTGACTCTACCACACAAACTGACTCCTATGCCACACTAACCACTACGTCAACATCACATAAATTGTGAATTCTAACTGGTATTCATATACAATGCTAAACTATGACTCCTATAATTTATACTCCTATACCTAAATAACTGACTCCTTTCCAACACTCGCCGTGGCGTCGAAATCACGCCTACGTTACCCTATTGGAGGTTTCTACACCACACTAATAACGACTCTGTCCTACTTGTGACTCTTATTCCACACTAACTACAGCTCAACAACATCTACTGCTCCCAGTAACCCTAAATACGGATAACAAGCCAACCCCAACCCCAACCCCAATCCCCCAACCCCTACTCCTCAAAAGTAGAGCAGTTAACACGACTAAATCTTAACTCGTCTAAATCTCCTCATTTAAATCAGGTTACCGACCCTGTCCTTTTATAGCTAATTAATTCAGTCCGCTCATTAATTCAGTCCGCTCATTAATTCAGTATTGACACTTTAACTAGACACTGTCTCAGTTCAAAATTGAAGGTCTAAATATGTTTCACCGCCCGGGGGAGGGGGGGGGGATCATACTGAAGGTCGTCAAGCGTTTTTTTTTAAAAAAAAAACTTTATAAAAATTAAAATCCGTTCATAATTTAACATCAACAATGGCTGCTGAAATAAGATGACGGATTAACTCGTTTGAATATATTTGCAGGTTATTTTAATTTAAAAAATTACAAAATTTCATTAACTGTTCATTGATTATTTGAAAATTAGAAAGGTATTTAAATTATAGGAAATTTACAAGACAGCGGAATAAGTTCATTAGCTGTAAGTTATTTTATTTGTGTTCTGTGGTCGAGGTTTGAAAATAATGAATGTAGAGCCACATTATTATCGGGCAGAATAGTTTCACTAGACTCAACTAGACTGACAGGCTGTATTTCACGTACAGGACTGTGAGACACATAGTTCTAGACTAATCTAGACAGATGTGTCTTCTTCTTCTTCGTTCTTAATTTAGTGTTCGAAGGTATCCCCTACAACACAATTAAGCGTTACGTGTCAACTGGTTATGCGCCATTGAGGCCATTGATTCTGATTTCAGCCTGCTTTTCTTTTTGGATTTGCTTCCATAGCCTTTGTTCATCCAAAAAAAAACTACAAACAGGTTGTCTCCCCTAGAAGAGGGGCTGTCCCCAACTAACGAGCCTCATCTGCCCGAGGGTTCGAACTCGAGACTTTTCGATTTTACCGACTCGACCACGCCGACACATATAGATGAATCTCAAACGTTGTAGAGATATAATGGTTACAAGATGGAAGATAGCAAGATAGGCAGAAAAAAACAAATAAGGTAGACAAACAAGACAGACAGACAGACAAGACAGACAGACAGACACACAGACACACAGCCAACAAGACAGACAGACAGACGGACCAACAAGACAGACAGACAGACCAATAAGACAGAGAGACAGACAGACCAATAAGACAGACAGCCAACAAGACAGACAGACAAACCAACAAGACAGACAGCCGGGACCAACAAGACAGACTGACAAACAAGACCAACAAGAGAGACATACAGACAGCCAACAAGACAGACAGACATCCAACAAGACAGACAGACAGACCAACAAGACAGACAGACAGCCAACAAGACAGACAGACAGACAGCCAACAAGACAGACAGACAGACCAACAAGACAGACAGACAGACAACAAGACAGACAGACAGACAGACAACAAGACAGACAGACATCCAACAAGACAGACAGACAGACCAACAAGACAGACAGACAGACAACAAGACAGACAGACAGACAACAAGACAGACAGACATCCAACAAGACAGACAGACAGACCAACAAGACAGACAGACAAACAGATTAGACCAACAAGACAGACAGACAAGACAGACAAGACCAACAAGACAGACAGCCGTGACCAACACCATGTCTCACCTTGAGATGCTCCTCAGCCTTCTCTAGAGTGGTGAAAGCCCCCGACGACTCGACCACGTAGTACACGTCGTTCTCCCCCCACGGGATCTGGGCGGGGTCCTTCTCATTGGTCACCTTGATCTCCTGGGCGTCCACCACCAGCTTGTCCTTGGAGAAGCTCACCTCCCCGGGGTACGTCCCGTGGGTCGAGTCGTATCTGTAAACGATAGGTCAAGGTCATAATGTTGCTCGTGATCTTGGAGGTTAAACATGGCTGAGGGTTCTAAGTTGTAAGTAGCCAGTGTAGAGTGCAGGGAAGCTAACCTCAAATTCCAGATTCTGTAGGAAGTCCCTGAGTCCACTCAGCTCTATTGGATACCTGACTCACGTTATGGAAACTCAAGACGGCTGGGTATAAAGCTTAGCAATTTATAAATTCGTACAAAAAAACAGGTACACTCTATTTCACCTGCCCTACTGACCGTCAGATACGACAGGGTAACTAAGTTCTATAGCTTACTGCTTAGGTAGTTAATCCTGGTATAATCAACAGCGTCATTTAACGACCAACAGACCGCCGAAATAATGTATCCCGATAAAAAGCTCCCTATCAACTAGACATCGACTCTTGACAAATAGGGCCCGTCAGTTTACAATCTTGATTGAAGTTATTCCATTCAGGTGAAATAGCGGATGGTATTTTATTCCCCTTCTGGCCACACTATCCTATGAATTTATTTTACCTGTATTTAGTTTGAGATACCAATTAGACTGTTGGAAACTAGGACGTAAGCTAAGCTATCTAGGGAATTATATTAGTGCGGGTTTGAGGCTAAAAACAACGCCATTCAAATACAAAATACTAACATTTAAAACTTGATTCTAGATCTAGTTCAACCTGCACAAACGAAAACGGACAATTATTGGTTAATGCTATTAATTAATTACTTAATTATTCTTTATGTGTTTCTGTTAATCGTCTATTAAAGTTTTGGATTTCTTCAAGTTTATGTGTGGTTGATCTTTGATGGATCTAGATTTACATATATTGTTGTTGGTTAAAATTGCCCAAGTCATTAATACTTTGTAAATAAATGCTTAAGACATTCACCGAAAATATCCGTTGTATGTAGATCTAGATTATATGTCAGAATTAAAAAAAAAGATTTCGACTTCATGTTTGTTCAATGACACTTGTCTAAAGCTAGACCTAGCTGCATTCTTGAACACACAGAATTTAGATCTACTTGAACATGTAGACCATGTCCAATGACACTTGTCTAGACCTGGCTGGATTCTTGGACACACTGAACTTACTTGAACATCTAGATCTAGACCATGTCTAATGACATTTGTCTAGATCTAGCTGAATTTTTAGACACAGAACTTACTTGAACATGTAGACCATGTCCAATGACACTTGTCTAGACCTAGTTGAATTCTTGCAAACACAGTACTTACTTGAACATGTAGACCATGTCTGATGACACTTGCCTAGACCTGACTAAACCTAGACCTAGCTGGATTCTTGGACATAAAGAACTTACTTGAACATGTAGACCATGTCTAATGACACTTGCCTAGACCTGACTAAAGCTAGACCTAGCTGAATTCTTGGGCATACTGAACTTACTTGAACATGTAGACCATGTACTCCAGGTTAATGAAGGGGTCGTTAATGAGGGCAATGGTCACCCCTTTAGCCAAGGCTGCCCGCATCACAATACGGCCGATCCGGCCAAATCCGTTGATGCCGATTTTAAAACTCATTTTCTACAAGTTGAGCGGCACCACCATTCAGCTTACACGGACTGTTTGTTTTGTTTTTCTTAGCGACGGGCCATTTCCTGTGACGTCATATAAAAGGTTGAGTGTGTATTTTTTAGGCCTAGAAAGTTTAGAGATTATGGAATGTTATTTTTGCTTTTTGATATTTTGTCCTGTCATGTAGGTATTTTAGAGCGGACGACTGCTAACCCGAAAGTCTCGAGTTCGAATCCGTGTTCAAATCTTTAAAATGTTCTTGAGTCCACCCAGTTTTGATGGGTACATAATTCATGTTGGGGAAAGTAATTACCGCTTGGCATAGTGCTGACCACACTATCACTTCATATGCCGAGGTAATAGTAACAGGTGAACTCTATCGTACACGGCATGCCAACAAAACACTATCCTACACGACAACAATACGCTATCCTACACGACGGAAAAGACTATCCTACACGACGGAAAAGACTATCCTACACGACGGAAAATGCTATCCTACACCAGAGGCGTAGCGAGGGGGGTGCGGACCGCACCGGGTGACACCATTTAGGGGGGGGGGGGTGACACCAAGGCAAAAAATAGTAACATATATAGAGAAAAATTTGAGGGGGGGGGTGCAAATCGAAAGTTCGAGGAGGGGAGGGGGGGGGGGTGCAAATCGAATATTGAAAGTTTGTCCCCGGGAAGAGTCGCTACGCCTCTGTCCTACACGACGGAAAATTCTATCGTACACGACAACAAACGCTATCCTACACCACAACCAACTCCATCCTACGAAAATGTCATCACATACCAGTTATCAGGCAAGATACACAGGGACCGTAATCGCGTTTCCCCCCCCCCCCCCCCCCCAAAAGTTGACTTTTCCTGACGTGTAGTTATGGCAACATAAAATCTTCCACTCAAGGTTTCACCTGTGTTAGTAGATCTACTAAATTATGAATGCGTAACACAGAGTTAGGCTATATTTACTCAGAAGGAATTATAATAAATCTGGTAAAATAGTAATTTTAAGAATGTCACGAATTTATCTAAAGTAGCTCTGCTATCCAAAACATTACCCAAGGCTTTGGTCTAACTTAAGAATAAATCTACTTCCGTTTTTAAAAATGCACGTTTGTCTGTCCGTTTGTCCGCGTGTCCATCTGTAAACACGATAGCTTGATTACCATTTCAACTAGGTTGACGAAAGTTCATATGTAAGTATTACATAACATTTGAAGTATTATTTCAACTGGCGCTTACTGCTCTTGCACTCTTTCCGATTCCTCAAAAAAAAAAAAAAAAAAACCCTCAATATTTCTTTAGGAAGTACTACTTTTCTGCTCTACTATACTCACCTTTTGCGTTTATTTTTCGGCATGATTCTGTTCTTTATACAAACTTGAGTATTAAAAAAAACTATTTTAAAAATGTCTATAGCCCTGGAGGTACCGGCCCCTACTGTTACATAAGAATATACGAGAAAGGTTAGAGAAGATACCTCCAGCTTAAATTAAATGTACTAGAGTCAGACAAAAGGATCGACTTTATGGTCTACCATAAAGAAGGGCTAAGCAGTAAGACAGTGTTTCGTAGCTGAGTTATAATGTTACATCTATATGTTAGTATAAGTCTTGTTTTGTGTGGTATCTACCTCAGAATTTTTCTAGAATCCTATTCTTCAGACAACCTTCCTACAAAAGAACTACAATCCCATTGCTTAAATTCCCAAACCCTATTGACGCCACGCAGCTACGACGACATTTAGATCCCCCTCTCTAATTAGCCCTGCTCATTACTTCAGCTTCTAACCGTATCTATCTCCCCCGTACACAAACAAACCTCTGGCTGGGTGGGAGGACGGGGTTGTAAGCAAACTTTTCCTTTCTTGACTCGTAGCTCGTTGACATTCTCCCGAGTTAAATGCGGAGTTTGACGCATTTTGCGCGGAGTTAGCGCAATCAAAGGCAACGTGAATTGTGTTTGTTATCGGGGTGTTGTTGTGCGCGAGGCAGCGTCTGTCGATGGTGCCGTCGTCTGGTTTTACCGGCGAGGGTCGCAGACATGCCGGCCGTTGGGATTCCAGAGCGGTCAGGTAGCTTAGGTGTGGGTATGGTTGATGGGTAGGACACAGGTAGACTAGGTGTGGGGATGGGTGATACAATGGGGTTTTAACATTACTGGTGTACAGGTTTGGTAGTCTACTTGTGTGTATGTGTGTGTGTGTGTGTGGGGGGGGGGGTGTGTGAGTGTATGGGGGGATGAAGTGGAATAACAGGTAGTAAAACAGTGGAATAATGGAACTGCAGATAAATTAAAAAATGTAACAAGGGAGAATTCTAGAATAAATTTTTAAAAAGTGTATTTATGGAGTTTCGGAATCGTGTGGTATTGGTATAGTGGTAAATTAAAAAATTGGAATAATGAACTTGTCGAACAGAGGGAAGATTTAAAGACGTCTAAAACAGTGAAATCGTAATTAATGTCAGAACAACAATTTATGAACGAGTTAAAATTGCATTGTCTGAAGCCTAAGTTTCGTCCCTAATTTCAGCCCCTATTTTCCGACCCCCTAATGTGTATCCAAAAGCAAGAGTCTACGTCACAACATGGAAATCTGGGATCAGCTTCTCTAAACAACACAAAATGCATGTTTGAAAGGCTACCCATACTCAAGTATGAGAAGAAAAAAAAAACGATTGTCCCATTTATCATGTGTCTGTCATAGTGAACGGACACGCCAGACAATGCCCGGGGGGTGGGGATGAAGGGGTGTATTCTTCCTCTGGAGTCCACTCTAAACCACTGTCTTGATCTCCCAGTCCCTGGGGCCACCCTGGGTGCGCTAATCCCGGGGTGTTCAAAACGTGGGGCCCCTGGCTCAACACGTCAAAACATGTAAGCTCGCGGAGGGCAAAAAAATGCTCAGTCACAACAAGTTGTAACAATACAGGGGAGATGACTGGATAAAGAGGCAACAACAAAGGGGAGATGACTCCTGCATGGAGTTAAATTTTAATACCTGATATTAGCTCCCTTGCATGGCATGAATAGGTTTTGTAGTTTGATTTTTTTTAAAAAGAATTAAGATCTTCGTGTGTGGACGAATTAAATAATACAATACAAACGTGTTTGTGAGTGTTTGTTAAGGCGCCTGTTTGTAAGTTTGTAACAAGATACTGTTGCATTGGAAAGGTCGATACCAAAAGAGTTAACCATCAATAATTTATAAATTTTCGCGGTCTGGGGTTTTAATTAACGATGACGATGTTATATTTGGAGGGGGGAGGAAGGTAATTAACCACTTTAAAAATATTTGGCGAGGGCTCATACATGAGGGCATCTATCATACTATGGGTAAGAGGTCATTCATACGCCACCCTACACTCATTGGGAGGATGGGGGTTTGGACTTAGGTGACGATGGGTTACGGTGCCGGGAGGGTGGGGGATGATATAACTTCGTTGTTTTATAAAGAAGTTTTTGGAACTGAGTTTTGTACACAATTTTTTCAGATTTTTTTTTAAATTGATCGAAATACCTATTTAAAGCTCAGGTAATTCCTAACTCTCTTCGCGATGAAATTCATCAAAGAATGCAAGATAATTAAAACAACTGTTTTGAGATTACCTTTATTATGTAAATTGAGTTAGGTCAAAATGACTTGACGAACCGTCAGATATGGTTGGCCCCAATTGGCGGTATTCTAAAATTATGGGATGGGGTTGGAATTTGGTGACGATAATTTGAGCGAGATGGGTGGGGGGGGGGGGGGGGGCGAGTTTGATGGCTATGTTATGTGATGATATCGGGTAATTAGTTTTGTAAAGTGGACTACATTTTATTGTTAAAACAATGAGAAAAAAACAAACATAAATTTTCTATAGATTTATGGATGTGAAACTGTAAGCGTTGTAACTTGGTGTCTGTTATTTTACAGTTATGTACGTGTGTGTGTGGGGGGGGGGGGGGTGGTATGGTGTGATTTTTTAAGTCAAGGGGTGAGGTGAAAATCTAGAAAAGCATGACGTCATTTATAAACAACTCTTTTTAGAAAAGAAAAATGTATAGATGTTCTACCTAGTGTTGGACTATGCACAAATTATCCGGCTATCATTTCACCAGACCTCATGTTATTTTAAACCCCCGTTGTCACATTTGTTGTTGACAATGTCAAAAAGTCACCAACACTGGCTGGGAAGAGTGATGCACCGCACGCTGAAACCAAACGCCCGCGCTATTTACCCGGCAGTGAACGGAGTCACCGAATCAGTTCCCGGCAACGGGTGGTCCGTGCGAATAGACACTCGTCCAGCCGTGCGAATAGACACTCGTCCAGCTATGGGTGTCACTAATACACAAGTCAGGGCCGTGAATAAACACAGGGGCGATAATAAAACGATTAGGAGATCACCAGTAGCCGTTCCTGTCACAACCCCTGGATCGCCGAGTGGGTCAGGTATGGATTAGGGATGGGTTATGGATTACTTGAGTGTGGATAAAGGGGGATGGGGTGTGGATTACTTGCGCGAACAGGAGACGGAGATTTTGAGATTTGTAAGGGTTGAAGGAGATAAAGGAATGGTTAATGTCGTTGTTTCTCAATCAGTTAATCTGTGTGCCCACTTGTATAGAAACTGTTTGTGTAAGTTATTCACATATTTGTTTACGTTTAATACCTCTTGTTCGCCAATATGCAAATATACTTAGCCATTTTATATGAATTACTAAAACAAAGCAAAAACAACTAACACAACTAATATGACGTACACAAAACCTCCCCCTTTCAACTTATCCACAATGCTATCGAATATTAAATCTTGTATTTTATTTTATGAAATACTAAACATTAGTTTCGTTACATTTTCCTAATTAACTTTCCCCATAAAGTATCTTGTCATAAGACAGGACCCCCCCCCCCCCCCCCACATGCACGAGACGTCATCATGGACTGGCCTTTAGACTGTTTTGCTCTTAATTTGTTTTTAACTGATGGTACTGATTAAATTCCAAGTTTCAGAATTTGAATTGTGTTTGTTTATTTTTTTAAAAAAAAAGTATTTTTTTAATGATGTATGACTGTGTAAAGGGTGAGAGGGGGGGGGGGGGGTCGGCAAAAAAGGCGTAACGTCATTTATAGACCACCCCTCCACCCACTCTCTTAGGTATTTAGACAAAAGCCCGTCACGTATGGAAATCGTGTCCCTATTTAACATCCACCACGGGGCACACAAGAGCAGACTGAGACCCACTGGCATCGTGAATCCAACATGCGTATCTGGAGATCGTAAGCACCGTCCACACGCAAACTGTCTGACTAATTGTGATTGAAGCCTCCGATAATACATGTTGAAGTGTCGTTCAATTCTGGATTAACATACCAGGGTTAGGTTGGTTTAGTGTGACACGACGGTTCCCAAATTAAGCGCACTAGATAAACGCGCAACGGAAAATTGCGCACAAATAAAGTTTGCGTTTTTTTTACTGTGCTTTAATTTCCATGAAGTATTATTGTGCGCTATCTTTAATTGTATTTTTTTTCCGAGGTGCAATTGTTTCTGGGAACCCAAATTATGTTCTTATAACCTATTGAAATGTGGAAAAAAAGAGCAACGGAATTATTTAAAAAATAATTAAACAGGAATGAAGCTATACATTTTCATTATATGACTTAATAGATATGACTTATCCCTCTTGACTCCTAGCGAAGGACAGGGGATCAACCATAAATCCCCGGCTGTTTTTTTTTTCGATCTGTCAAGCAAAGAAGAATCACATCTACATAATCAAACATTTTTCCACGGAGTATGATGAAATTAATGTATATTCGTTTAATTAGTTTGTATTTGTGCATTTTCCGTCTGCGCAATTTTCTGTTTTTCATTTTTCTAGGAACTCTCCTAGGGATCCATGTGGTCTTAATTATTTTCACACTGTGTAGGGTGTAATTATAACTCCTGTGGATTTCTGATGTCTTGGGTTCGATAACATGATATGTCTAAATCTGCGGGTAGCTCCTGAGTTCACTCAGCTCTGATGAGTTCCTGACTAGAGTCTGGGACGAATAGATCAGTCCTAGAATGGTTCCTCGCTTGACTGCAGCACATCTGGTATTCTCAGTGTCATAAAATGTCAGTTATGTGATGTGACCCTAAAATAGGTCACTGTTTTTGGCCATTAGACAAGTTCTCTTCGACTGGCCTTCAGACAAGTTCTCTGCGACTGGCCATCAGACAAGTTCTCTGCGACTGGCCATCAGACAAGTTCTCTTCAACTGGCCATCAGACAAGTTCTCTTCGAGTGGCCATCAGACAAGTTCTCTGCGACTGGCCATCAGACAAGTTCTCTGCGACTGGCCATCAGACAAGTTCTCTTCGAGTGGCCATCAGACAAGTTCTCTGCGACTGGCCATCAGACAAGTTCTCTTCGAGTGGCCATCAGACAAGTTCTCTGCGACTGGCCATCAGACAAGTTCTCTGCAACTGGCCATCAGACAAGTTCTCTTCGAGTGGCCATCAGACAAGTTCTCTGCGACTGGCCATCAGACAAGTTCTCTTCAACTGGCCATCAGACAAGTTCTCTTCGAGTGGCCATCAGACAAGTTCTCTGCGACTGGCCATCAGACAAGTTCTCTGCGACTGGCCATCAGACAAGTTCTCTTCGAGTGGCCATCAGACAAGTTCTCTGCGACTGGCCATCAGACAAGTTCTCTGCGACTGGCCATCAGACAAGTTCTCTTCGAGTGGCCATCAGACAAGTTCTCTGCGACTGGCCATCAGACAAGTTCTCTGCGACTGGCCATCAGACAAGTTCTCTTCGAGTGGCCATCAGACAAGTTCTCTGCGACTGGCCATCAGACAAGTTCTCTGCGACTGGCCATCAGACAAGTTCTCTTCGAGTGGCCATCAGACAAGTTCTCTTCGAGTGGCCATCAGACAAGTTCTCTGCGACTGGCCATCAGACAAGTTCTCTGCGACTGGCCATCAGACAAGTTCTCTTCGAGTGGCCATCAGACAAGTTCTCTGCGACTGGCCATCAGACAAGTTCTCTGCGACTGGCCATCAGACAAGTTCTCTTCGAGTGGCCATCAGACAAGTTCTCTGCGACTGAATATGTGCCGTTTTCTTTTAGTCGTACATTTTAGAGCCTAAATGTTACCCGTTCAGTTTGAAAAAGTTTGTTCCTAAATTTTGATTTGTGTGAATTTAATTTGTAGCCTACAAGATGTAACTATTTTTTTTTTCTTTTTGTGTCGATTAGCCATGTCAACTTTTGTTTTTTGATAGCTTCACTGAGAACAACGATCTATTAAAATGTCTAATCCTTACACAAACCCTAGTCATAAACTATATTTTAAGTGTAGGTCAATGTACCACCCAAACAAATTACCAAAAGCAAATACAGGCTTATAGATTTTCGAAAAGTATGTTTTTGTTCATAATAATGTATTTATAAATATCTTAACTATTATAGTCCTACATGGTTTGGTACTGCAATTAATTTTAAAATTAAAGTTAATATTTAATTAGTAGATGGGCCAAGCCATGGCGGAGGGGGGGGGGGGGGTATAGAGAAAACAGCCGTACGGTTGTACCAAGAGTTTTATGTAGACCACAGGTAGGCCCATATGACTTGACCCACACAACCACTAACGTAGTCGCCAAGTCCTCTCAATTCTATAATCTCCTTCCCATAACGTAAATAAATAAAAAATAAATACTTGGCATATTTCCCCCCTCACGTCATACAAGTCTACTCCACCCACCCCCGTCTTAACTCCTCCCCCTCAACTCCTCCCCAACACCCCCACGATCGCCATTACGTCTCACGCGCCGTTGGTAGATCAGCCACAGCCCCAGACGTTCTGACCGACAGCTGCAGAGCTGTAGAACCAGCGAGCTCTTTAGTCGCGGTCTCATGGTTCCGCCCAGTGCCTCTTCCTGCCAACTGGGACGTTTATTAGCATACATACGGTAGGCCGGAGAATCTAGTCCAGTTTAAACTCACATTCAGATTGTACATTTGTGGTTTGGATGTTGAAACTTTAATAAGTGGTTACATACGATTTGGATAACTACCGACATATTTAAGGTAACGTATAATTAAGTGATATTAAGCATTAGGCCTATAGGCCTACATTGATTTAATGAATAATCATTTTTTTCTAGATATAATAGGCCTAAATCAACACATTAGGCCTATATAGGCCCATTAATGAGCGAAAATATTTTTCAACTAGCACACAATAATTCAGTAAATTAGTTTAACTTTTAAATAATTTGAATCGATATTTTTTTTTTAAATAAACTTATCTAAATACTAAAAATATTTGTTACGAGTCTTCGATTTTTTAAATAGGTATAATTTTTTAACAAAATTACAATTTAAACTACTCCGTTCGAGTATATTATATGAAATAATTTACTCATTAGGTTCGGCAAAGTACTACTTTTGTATCTTTTAAATCTGTTAATTTTCTTTAGTCTCCATTCAAGTTTACAAGTTTCGCGATGTTTTAGTATGCTAAAATGTAGCATATTACATAAACTTTTTGACGTATCGCTTTTACTTTTCATAACGGAGACGTATGCATTCTGCCCGGAGTAATCTTTGCTTAAAATTTGTTTGAAATTGTTCACCGATAATTAAGTCATAACAGATCACCGCGATATCCCATAATTAATGTGAAATTGTACGCTTGGAATTTCGTTCTAAAATTGGCGTAATTAAATGTGTCATTTTGCAACAACCGCCCCCCCCCCCCCCCATCCCTTCTAACAGTATATAAAAAAACAATGAGCAGATAATTAAGTCTCTATGTTAAAATATGGAGAGATAACCTTTCCCCGCCCTGCCTCCCCCCCCCCCCCCACTACTCAAGTGATTTTATCAATTCATAAAAACTTTGACTGTGTCAAACCTTGACACATTTATGTCTTCGCCAGAGTCAATTTCCTGTTAAAAAAGCTATCACACCAATAAAAAATGTCCGTAACGGAACAATTAATTTGAAATTAATCTCCTTAGAATATGTGCACTTAGAGAATTGGCTGGGCGGCTTAGTCGTCCTTAGAAGCCGGGGTCAAACTGCAACTATATATGGGCCCGGGGACAGGGTCTAGGGGTGTTTCTTGTGGGAGGGAACAGCGGACTAACGAACGTCATTCCGATAAGTTCGATATTCTATGGATTGCTTTTTTTTTGTGTGCGTAAAGGATCAGGGTTTTTTTTTAGACTTTTACTTTTTTCTTGAGAGGGGGCGAAAATTGGTAAAACTATATTTTCTATGTAAATTTAAGGTAAGGGATGGTTTAGTAAATAATGGTAATGGACTGAAGTAAATGACTATGAGGTGAGGGACTGAGGTAAGTGACTTAGTGAGTGCTAGAGCTAAGATTGCGTTCTTTTATACAGCACTTTATATTGAACTTAAGCATGTTAAATTGTGGAGTGTTTTCTAAGTCCATACTTAATTTTATGGACACGCAAAATTCACAAATATAGTTTAGTCACGTAAAATCACTTTGATAATGTTTTTGCCGATTTTACTAAGTTTGCCTACTTCTTTGGACTATTTGCCTAAGTTTGCCTAAAGTTTTGGCCACTTTGCTTTACTCGGCGTAATGTTTTGGCCACTTTGCTTAACTCGGCGTAATGTTTTGGGCACTCTGCTGAACTTGACCTACAGTTTTGGCCACTTTGCTTAACTCTGAGTAATGTTTTGGCCACTTTTCTCAACTTGACCTACAGTTTTGGCCACTTTGCTTAACTCAGCGTAATGTTTTGGCCACTTTTTTCAACTCGACGTAACGTTTTGGCCACAATTGCCACAATGTGACTTAGTTTACCTAATGATTTGGCCACTCTGCCTAAAATGTCCTTTTTTGTCCACTCAGTTTAAGTTGCCCTGTTTTGGCCACTCTCGTTCACCTGTTTCTCCCCCCCCCCCCCCTTTGGTAGAGGCACGCGCTGGGCCAACAAGTCGCTAATCTCGTTAAGATAGCATCCCAGCTTGTTGATTTCGTTAAAATGTTATTTCAGCGTGGGTCGCCCTGGCCTTAAATAGAAATAATACGGGCAGAGTCGGTCTAATATTCATGGCTTGAGACTACATACCTACAGGGACGGGTGGGTGAGAGGGGGGGGGGGGGGGGCGAGGGGCTTCGGTTAGTCTATGCAAGATTTTACAAAAATAAAATTTAAAAAAAAAACCGTGTATAACATTGTATAGGTCATGCTGATCTTTAATTTCATACACAACATATCAGTTCAGCGACATATTCTACAGTAGATTGCATTTAAATCAGCCCCCCCCACCCGCTCACTTCTTACAGCAAGGCGACTATCACCGTCCAACATTTACAAACAAAAAAGTTACGTTTAATATCAAAACAAACTATGTAATAAAATTATAAAAAGCACCAGCGCAACAGTAAACAGATAGTAAATTATTTTTTAATGCAAAGTAAATGCTTTTGGAAAAATAATTATTCAGCGTATTATTGATTGCGTTTTAGAGGTTGCTTTCAGCTAATTTGTACACATTCTAAATTCTAAATTTTAAAATAGAGTCCAAAAATATGTTTAAAAAAAAATAGGGTCAGCTTCTTGGTAATTATACCTAGGTTCAATAGGACAAAAATGGATTAGAATTCACCTGTTTCTGTGACCTCGACATACGAGAGGTAGTAAAGTCAGTTCCATGTCCAATGGTCTTTCCCTCCCCGTCCGAGATGGGTGGACTTAGTGACGTCCTACCGATTCAAATTAGAGGCAATCGGATGAGCAATTGTACGCCCTGAGGCTCTACCTCACAATTACGCAGCTCTAATCGGTACGCAAAAATATTTTGGGCGTCAGTATTTGTAAGCTGAAACACATTTGCCTTATATTTTAACATAACAATATTCGTTGTGTGCACACAAGAACGTGTGGATATAATATATATATATATATATATATATATATATATATATATATACATATATATATATATATACATATATATATATACATATATATATATATATGTTTTAATCGCAGTCCCTTAACGTTCACCTAATTCTCCAAATGTTAAATATGTCTGCCACACGTAAAAAGACTTGTGAATTGACTTGTCCAGTCCCCATTGACCACCACCAGCTAACCGTGAGAGTAATAAATCACACCGCTACACCATTCTACTCAACTATTTTTATGGCTCTTCAAATTTCCACGCACACATACACAAAAAACCAAAACTTTCACGCAAGATTAAGAATACAGAAAAAAATTATTCAAAAAACGAACTAAAACAGAATAATGTACGCATAGAAATAATCCCGTAGACGTATTGACAGCAAGTTTTCGGCGTGAAATTTACGACTTGTGAGACGTCTTTAGCGTGGTTAGCAGACCGTTAAAGAGGGGTTGACGTGTGATTGTTGTTTAGGTGTTCACGCTTTGCTTCTATTTTCACAGGTTGAATACAGTGGTTCAAAAGTACGGAAACCCTTGCGGGTCAAATTTCTTTTTTCATCTTAAATTTGGATTTATAAGCGGTGATTGTATCTAAGTTAACTTCAATTTGAGACTTTATCTAAGCTAGAAGTGAACTAATTTCCTGAAGGATTCTGCAAAGACGATTCAGGATCCAATTCACAACACGTTTTTGTTTTCCTACGGAGTTTATTGCAAGTTTTCGAGTAAGCTTTTTAATGTTGGATAAATTCCCGAGCTTTCCAAAGAGGAAGATCCCTCCCTGAGCATGTTCAGACGTCGGCTGAGGTTACGTCATGAAGGACGTTTGGCCACGTGACAGTCATGCGAGCCGGGGGTCAGAGCGTTGTTCAAGTTGGCTTATTTCTGCTAGCCTGTTCCCAGGTGTGGGCATTTTACGGGTGAGTGGTTTTTAGATCTTCTTCATAATATAGGTGAGTAGTTCACGGGTGATGTGGGTTTTATAGGTGAGTAGTTCACGGGTGGTGTGGGTTTTATAGGTGAGTGGTTCACGGGTGATGTGGGTTTTATAGGTGAGTAGTTCACGGGTGGTGTGGGTTTTATAGGTGAGTAGTTCACGGGTGGTGTGGGTTTTATAGGTGAGTGGTTCACGGGTGGTGTGGGTTTTATAGGTGAGTTCACGGGTGATGTGGGTTTTATAGGTGAGTTCACGGGTGATGTTGGTTTTATAGGTGAGTAGTTCACGGGTGATGTAGGTTTTATAGGTGAGTTCATGGGTGATGTGGGTTTTATAGGTGAATAGTTCACACAACATGTGGGTTTTATAGGTGAGTAGTTCACGGGTGATGTGGATTTTATAGGTGAGTAGTTCACGGGTGGTGTGGGTTTTATAGGTGAGTTCATGGGTGGTATGGGTTTTATAGGTGAGTAGTTCACGGGTGATGTTGGTTTTATAGGTGAATAGTTCACGGGTGATGTAGGTTTTATTGGTGAGTGGTTCACGGCTGATGTAGGTTTTATAGGTGAGTAGTTCACGGGTGATGTTGGTTTTATTGGTGAGTGGTTCACGGCTGATGTAGGTTTTATAGGTGAGTAGTTCATGGGTGATGTTGGTTTTATTCGTGAGTGGTTCACGGCTGATGTAGGTTTTATAGGTGAGTAGTTCACGGGTGGTATGGGTTTTATAGGTGAGTTCATAGGTGGTATGGGTTTTATAGGTGAGTAGTTCACGGGTGGTGTGGGTTTTATAGGTGAGTAGTTCACGGGTGGTGTGGGTTTTATAGGTGAGTAGTTCACGGGTGGTGTGGGTTTTATAGGTGAGTAGTTCACGGGTGATGTTGGTGTTATAGGTGAGTAGTTCACGGGTGGTGTGGGTTTTATAGGTGAGTTCATGGGTGATGTGGGTTTTATAGGTGAGTTCATGGGTGGTATGGGTTTTATAGGTGAGTAGTTCACGGGTGATGTGGGTTTTATAGGTGAGTTCATGGGTGGTATGGGTTTTATAGGTGAGTAGTTCACGGGTGATGTGGGTTTTATAGGTGAGTTCATGGGTGGTATGGGTTTTATTGGTGAGTAGTTCACGGGTGGTGTGGGTTTTATAGGTGAGTAGTTCACGGGTGATGTAGGTTTTATAGGTGAGTAGTTCACTGGACATATGCGTCTTATAGTTGAGATGTTCATGGATCACGTGGGTTTGATAGGTGAGTTGTTAATGGGTCATATGAGTGTTCTGGATGAGTAATATGTGTGGCTGACTTTACACGTAATTAATCTACTAGATTTGGCAGCATTAGATAGGAGAAGGGTCAGGGAAGGTTGGGGCTGCCAGCTTCTATATGGTTTAAGACGCCCTGCAAGATGTGACAAAGTGGGTGGGGATTTAGTTCAGTGACGTTTTGTGATAGCGTCAGCCGCCAGGTGACAAATTTGTGACTGTCGTATATGGGGCATAGGATTTTTTTTCCATTAGAAATAAGAATTAGAATGACATTTTTCTTGGGTTCATCGGTTGGGCAGAGAGTTGGGTTCTGATACACTGACAACATCCGATCATTCTCATCTTGCTGCACATGTGTAGCGACCCCTCCCGGCGCCCTGGGACAAACTTTTAATTTGGCGCCCCCCCCCCATATATTTTTGTATATTTATAATTCAAACCTACAGTTAAAATGAGCCCGGGGACATATGTACCCCCCCCCCCCACTTACGTCGCTACGCCTCTGTCTTGCTGCCTAGACTTTGTGCCTAAAGTTCCAAAGTGCAATCACCCGATGGTTTACCAGATTATGAAGCAGCACATGTAGAAACATATTAACGCTATGTTTACACAAGACACTGTTCCTTTCTAACAAACTTACGATTAGTGACGCATGTTTTGTTTTTAACAGACTCACGTCGAAGGAGTCAATCCTGACGCCAGATTTCCAGAAGATGCGTGACCCTCCCAAGGTCGACGCCGCTGGCCTCTGTAACAGGCTGGGCCTGCACCGGAAACAGAAGAGAATTTGCCGCAAAGGGAAAGGGATGGCGCAAACGTTAGCGGCCGCTACAGGCCTGTCCGCAGAGGAGTGCATGTACCAGTTCCGCTACGAACGCTGGAACTGTTCGCTCGGAAATTACCGGAAAAATATTCTTGAGAAAGGTAAGTAATGTCTGGTGTATTGGCTGGTGGGTTCTTCGTTGATCGGCTGGTGTGGGTGTGGGAGGCGTGGGGGTGTGGGAGGGGCTGGGGTGTGGTGGGGGAGGGGTGTGGGTGTGGGTGTGGTGGGGGATGGGTGTGGGTGTGGTGGGGTGTGGTGCGGGATTAATGCTGTCTTTTGTATTGATTGGTGGGTTCTTCGTTGATCGGCTTGTGTGGGGGAGGGGGATTAAAACCGCGTTTAGTCTGCTAAAGAGATCAATGTATGATCGGCTAGTGTGGATGTGGGTATGATGTGGGTGTGGGTGTGGGATTTAAAACGACGTTTAGTCTGCTAAAGAGATCAATATATAATTGGCTTTGATGTCTTTATACAACCTGAAATATTTTACTAATGTGGTGCGCCGGTGGGGGTGTGGGTGGGGAGCGGTTTGAAATTTGAAGAACGAAAGTCCGAGTCATATTTCTCTAAGCTGTGTTTATTAGCTAAATGGATTATTTGCTCAAGAGATTATAGATCAGATGACTTGCGCTAAAAATAATTTTATGTTCCATTGCGCCCTCGCTTATTTTGGGACTCGTTCGCGATTTGCATTTTTAGGGGAGTTAGCTCTTGTGATGAGGGCATGCTTGGATATCAAATGATGTAATCTTTAATTTATGAAGTTGCTGTAATGTTGTGTCAAGGATGTAAGCTACGCCTGTTAAAAATGACAAGATACAAATGTGCTAGTCAAATTTCTTCCGTCATTACCCCCCCCCCCCCCCCCATATTGCATATTGTAGGAGTGAGAATCACCATGAAACAACTGACATGTCAAATCCGAGTAGAGACAAATGTTCAGGTTTTGTCTCCGTGTGTTGATGATAGTTTTTGTTATCGCTGCCCTTGTTTTCATCACGTCCGGACTATCACACTTTCTGTCATCACAGAGTTGTCCACTCTTGTTTACCTAGTCACTGCGTCATGCTGATATCCGGGGTTTTTAAAAAGGGAGATAACGCGTTAAAAAATAATAATAATCTGTGATCGCAAACAAGAGTAGCCTATCGTGTCCTTTTGTAATTCCTGACGTATTTTCGGTCCATCAAGGTTGTTCTAGATTTCAATAGTTCAAGGCACATTTTTATTTCGGCTAATTACTTGTAGATACGGAAATTGAAAACTTTTGTCACAAAAATTAAAATATTTTTAGAAAACGGTGGAAATATATTATTGGACAATATGTTTAGTTATTGGATGGCGTGGTCGAGGGGTATAAGGATCTATGTCTTGTATTTTATCAATATAATATGATACTAAGAATGGAACAAAGTATGCAATATCTAGCCTATACGCCGGAGGTTTCTATAACCGACACAACAAAATAAATGAACGCATATTTGACTTGTGATGTTTGAATTAGAGATGGGGGGGGGGTGCCAGATTTTGAAGGCTATTGTATAAATAGATGACCACACAGCGTATTCTTTTCACTGAGCCCCTACGGGAGCCGAAAGGAGTAATACGAAGAAGAAAAACATATAATATTTTCGAACAGCATAAAAACGATACCTCTACTTTGGCAGTGCTTCTTTCAGACTTAAGTCTTTCGAGGGGGGTCACTTGATATTTTCGGGGGAGGGTGGCGGACACTGGTAAAAGTGTATATTTTCTATATAATTTCCATTACGTTAGCCCCGAAGAGATGCCTTGAAGAAACTCTGGCTTTGACTACATGGTATATAAAATCAAACGACCACACATTGTCTCCATATTGCATGATAAAAATGTCATGACAAATATCATAATTATGACATTTGTTATATCATGGCAGATTGTCGATTGTACTGTATGTGAGTGCTCAATTGTGTATGTGTAGGCTCAAATGTGTATGCTTTATGTCATTGACTATTATCACATTAAAATTTTTCTTTCCAACTCTAACCAACGATATGCTTGTCTTTCTCTGCGCAAAGTATTTATAGGTTATCTTATTTCTTGATCCCTATGGGTTCCATGATGGTGAGCCTAGTTAGCCTATTCCATAACTTGATGGACGTTCTTTTCCACATTGTTTTCCAAATTTATTGTGCCACTAAAATGTGTCACCTGTGCAATCTTCTACCACCATTTACAGTACTACCCCAATGTCATACCCCATTTACTACAACAATCTCCAACTACCATTTACTACAACATCAATCTCCAACTACCATTTACTACAACATCAATCTCCAACTACCATTTACTACAACATCAATCTCCAACTACCATTTACTACAACATCAATCTCCAACTACCATTTACTACAACATCAATCTCCAACTACCATTTACTACAACATCAATCTCCAACTACCATTTACTACAACATCAATCTCCAACTACCATTTACTACAACATCAATCTCCAACTACCATTTACTACAACATCATTCTCCTACCACCATTTACTACAACATCAGTCTCCTACCACCATTTACTACAACATCAGTCTCCTACCACCATTTACTACAACATCAGTCTCCTACCACCATTTACTACAACATCAATCTCCTACCACCATTGACCTACAACATCACAAAAGTTGTAGTCCCAAAGTTTGGGGCTCACTCTAAACTAGGGGTCAGAACTCTGTGTGACTCTGTGATAAAGGTTATCTTCCCCTGCTGCTAGCTGATTGATCTCCCTTGTCGCCACACACACCATAAAAGATCGCCACACCTCACACCATAGGACACCACACCATCACCACACACCACGCCAGTTGTTAGTAAAAAAAAAAAAGTTTTTATTTTTATTTTTATAAGACATTTTATTTTATCGTTCTAAAAATGCTGTTACACAATAAATATTATTTAAGGCACGCAACAATCACTACATAAACTCTATTTCATCTTTCCTATGACCCACCAGGTCCGGAGTGGGAACTTTGACTTAAAGCACATGCCTTTGTTAAAGAAAGAATTGCTACCATCTTAACGAGTCTCATCGCTCAACTTTCTTGAAATAACAATCGTCCAATCCTGAGAGATTGAATCATTTTAAATCCAGTCATTTATTCTATGTTCTACAACTTTTAATCAAGTCATTTGTTAAGTCCTGGACCTATCCATCAAGTCATTTGCTCTCATTTCTAGACCTTTCCGCCAAGTCATTTGTCCTGTTCTAGAACTTTTCATCAAGTCATTTCTTCTAAATCCTAGACCTTTAGTTCAAGTCATCTGTTCTAAATCCTAGACCTTTCCATCAAGTTATTTGTTCCAAATCCTAGACCTTTCCTTTAAGTCATTTGTTCGAATCCTAGACCTTTTCATGACGTCATTTATTCTAAATCCTAGACCTTTCCATCAAGATATTTGTTTCGAATTCTAGACCTTACCATGACGTCATTTGTTCTAAGTCCTAGACACTGTTCTACCCTTGAATAGAAAAATAGTCTGCTTAACATCGAGGCTGCTATCTGCAAGTTGACAAACTCGACTTTGGTAATTAGAACCCCCCTTGACTACCAGCGGCGTCCATGGTGATAGGAGCAGGGGAGAGAATTCGTGGTGAGAAATGTGTTTCCTGTGTCAGGGGACTGTATCCTGTGGCTTAAGTAGGTGCCAGGGTCAGGGGTCGCGCTTTCTTTGGCATCTCTGGAGAGTATTCGTGTAATTGTTTCATCAAGACATTAATTAATTAATTAATTGTAATCACTAGAAAGTGGTTGCTGTTTGTGAGAGTCCATTAACGAAAACATATCTTAGTTTTACACATGTTACAATTTTGTTACATTTATCTAATTAATTAAGTAATTAATCAATTACTGGATTACATTAATCATTTAATAAAATGAGAAATAATTACTATACAAGGTAAATTGAGACGGAAGGTAAAGCGTTTATTTTAAATCTAATTTAGTTTAATTAGCAGTTTACTTAGTTTAATTAGCCATCCCTCCCTTAATAGAATATTCGCAGACGATAGAAACATTTCAACACACTTGGGAACTAGAAGTAGATTAGAAGTGTGAACGTAGAGGTATTTCCTCACATATTGCTATAATTACACTCACACACACACTCACGCACACACGCGTACACATACACGCACACACATATCTAATGTGCAAACATAAATTTACCCACACTTGTAATTAACCCCACAATTAAACGGACACACCCACCATTACGTCACCCCCCCCAATCACACACACTCACCAATAATACTTACAATTATACTCATACACTCCTCCCTCATTCTCGCACTCCCCCCCACCTACCTTCACACTCCCCCCACACCCCACCCACACACTCCCACACACACGTCGTGTCCCGTGCCCAGCGCCCTGGTTATTTTAACAACAAATTAGTTGTAATTAATTAATTGAAGCCGGCGCCCAGGGGGTCCTGGACTATTTATGGCACCGCGGCTGGCCCACGGGCCTGGTTTGTTTGGTCACGTGATACACAACTACACCATGTTAGCCTCACTACAGGGGCGGAATTATTGGGGGGGGGGCGGAATTAATGGGGGGGAGGGGGGCATGGGGGAGGGTGGGGGTTCACAGCCGGCAGATACATTGTCGCCGAATATATATATATATATATATATATATATATATATATATATATATATATATATATATATATATATATATATATATATATATATATATATATATATATACATATATATATATATATATATATATATATATATATATATATATACATATATATACATATATATATATGTATATATATATATATATATATATTGGAAAACACACATAATTTATCAAGGTAACTGTAGTTCCACCAAAATGACCACATACATAATTAGGTGCAATGCATAATTAATAGAGGCCTAAATATTTTAAAAATGTCTAAACCGCTTTTGACGACTAAAATAGTTAGATTTGTATGCATCGTGTCGTGTTATGTAGTATTGCTATACGAAAAAAGTTGTTGCCCCTAAAATTATGGGGCTCTTACTATTTGCTTCCCTTGACTCCGCTATTTACACACTAATTGTTTTTAATGCAGCTGCTATTTCGAAGTTTTTTTTTGTGAAGCCAAGGCAGTATCTTTAGCATTTCTTTAGTATTGAGGTGATGAAAAAATTATTTCTTTGAGGAATGATCTGCTTGAATTTATTTAAGCAGAACTTTAAAACTTGCATTCCAGAAATAAGCACCGGTCATTTTTTTATATATGTGAGTGTTGGATTTATGGGGACATTAAACATCAAAATGTCAGACATTAGTCCTCCTGGACACAATGTCCATCTATCTGACCCGTGGTTTATGTTCTGTGTGTGAGCTATATTTAGATGACCATCTTGACCGTGTCAATGTGACGGTCAGATATGTAATGACATACCGTCTGTCCCATTAAACATTTTTGGTCTGTTCAAAATATTGTCTTCAAGAGGTCGCGGTAGATAGCCATATGTAAAATAAAAAAATATAAAAGATATTTAAAGGAATTTAGTTTTTAGATATGATTTATATATTGTATCCCACTAATTAACATAATCACATTACCCTTCGTCCCGTACTTTGTTAAAAAACATTTTTACAGACCCATCTCTCAGATTATACACCACAATTCTAACGCCGATTATACAACACAATTCTAACGCCGATTATACAACACAATTCTAACGCCGATTATACACTACAATTCTAACGTCGATTATACAACACAATTCTAACGCCGATTATACAACACAATTCTAACGCCGATTATACGACACAATTCTAACGCTGATTATGCACCACAATTCTAACCCCAAATATACAACACAATTCCAACGCCGATTATACACTACAATTCTAACGCCGATTATACACTACAATTCTGACGCCGATTATACAGCACAATTCTAACGCCGTTTATATAACACAATTCTAGCGCCGATTATACACTACAATTCTAACGCCGTTTATACACCACAATACTAACGCCGATTATACACCACAATTCTAACGTTGATTATACAACACAATTCTGACGCCGATTATACACTACAGTTCTAACGCCGTTTATACAACACAATTCTAACGGCCTATCTAAACTTCAACAAGCTACAATGTTTAAAACTTTCCCTCTCTGTATGTATGTCGTTAATCTTGTGTGGAAACTCGCAAACGAAACTTTACGAAATTTTACCAAACCGATTTTTTTCAAACTTGACATGTAGGTCAAGATCCGAATTCATTCAAATGTGACGTAAACGTGCACATTATTAGAAGTTCAATA
Organism: Physella acuta; assembly: GCF_028476545.2. Taxonomy (NCBI): domain Eukaryota; kingdom Metazoa; phylum Mollusca; class Gastropoda; family Physidae; genus Physella; species Physella acuta. The sequence continues at coordinate 7,215 of NW_026732850.1, read as the reverse complement.
ATTTTTAAATTAAAAGATTCGGTTATAAATTATTAATTGTGTTTGTCATACTAATAAGAAAAACTAAAAATAGAAAATCTTTTATAACAATACACTATTATTTAAACACTAAAAATAAGAAAATAAGATAATTAACCTTAAACTAAATTATGCATCACTATTTATATAAATGCAAAGAAAAGCGAAGGTTACTTTATCGTAGAGACAAGTGAAGTAGAGTTCACTTGTTTCTGTGACCTCGGCATATAAAGACATAGTGTTTTCAGCACTATGCCCAGCCGCCTTTACTTTTCCTAAAGTTAGGTACCCCTTTCATCTGAGTGCACTCAGAGTACTTGTACTGATTTGAACCCTGATTCGAACTATTTCAGGTTAGCGGTCTACCATTCTACTGCTACACCAGACCCTCCCCTAGTGCTACTTACTGCTGCATTAGTATGTTTTAACAAGCTTATTTTTATGGCATATAATAAAATCCTTGTTACTATAATTATTTTTTTAAAAACTGTAACATAAGCAGAATTGAATTATATCGATTCTAGATTTAAAAGCGATGGTTTTTTGTAGGCGTGTATTGTTAGAATTATATCGGCGCCTTGCAAAAAATGGCTCTTGGAAAAACAGCATCGATAAAACAAGTGCTCATAAATGACTTCAATATTGCATAATGTATGCTCATGAATGATATCGATACTGTCAGATTACCTTCCCACATAACCCAGGACGGTATCGCTACTGTAAGATTACCTTCACACATAACCCAGGACGGTATCGATACTGTAAGATTACCTTCACACATAACCCAGGACGGTATCGATACTGTAAGATTACCTTCCCATTTAACCCAGGACGGTATCGCTACTGTAAGATTACCTTCACACATAACCCAGGACGGTATCGATACTGCAAGATTACCCTCACACAAAACCTAGGACGGTATCGATACTGTAAGATTTCCCTCACACATAACACAGGACGGTATCTATACCGACAAGTGTATGACATGTGACTCGCACCTGACGATTCTGTCCACGTCTGCTCCTGTCGTCTGCTGTTTAGACAGATGGGCATTTAACTGCTGCCTGATCTCTTCCACCTGAGTTATCGTCCCTCACTGACGCGCCAATCGCAGTTATTGTCCGCGCGTGTCAATCATGTCAACAGCGCCCTCTACCGGCCATCACCGAGTCACGTGGTTTGAAGTGGCCAGCTAATGGTCAAAAGATTGGCCACCGAGCAGAGGAGTAGCGCGGGGGTACCTATGTCCCCGGGCGCCAACCTTAGGGGGCGCCAAAATGGGTTGGAAAATTAAAATTAAAATCTCATTTTAGCTGCAATTTTGCATTATAAATATAAAAATATATGGGGGAGGGGGGGGTGGAAATTGAAAGTTTGAGGACGGGGGGTGCAAATCGAAAGTTTGAGGGGGGGGGGGGGTAGAAAATATTTAAAAAATCAGAAGTCTTCAAAGTAAGAAAACGTTGTTTTGCTTCTTAAAGTGAAAGCCAACTTGGGAAATTACACTTTTGTAAACCTAGAAACTATTAAATAAAAACTCATCGACAGTTATTATACACAAATAAAAAAGCAATGAATCATAAATTTGGAAATCTCGAAGAAAAAAAATCAACTTCCGCTAGTTGGATTAAAACTCCAACAACAAACTCATTCCATCGGGTATTCCCGCGCCGACGATTTCTATTCCGTTCACCAACCCGCTCATACTTGTCACAACACCATCTATCATGAGGTGTAGGGCCCCTTCCTCCGCCACATGACGTGCCCACCCCCCCCCCCCCCCCCCCTTACCTCACGTCTTCATCGAAGGTGCATTACCTCGATAGCTGACACCGTGTCGGGAATGGGCCACGAGTATTCACGGGCCCTCTGTTTTCATGCTGCGTCGCTCGATTGAATCCGCTTAATGCCTTAATGAGATCACCTGTCGTCATGAAATCGGGAATTTCCCGTCAAGTTTCCTCGATGGTGCGAAAATATTTGGGTGAAAAACGACGACCAGTGCTTTGCGAAAATGGTACATAGTAAACAGCATCTACTAAATCATAAGCCAGCTAACCAGAAAGCCAGTGACCACATTGTTAAGTGGAGTTACAAGCTAATTAATGAACAAGCTACTTAATGCGTCTAATTTGTGTAGCTTCATCGGTAATTATGTCCCTGACCATCTATGTTTTAGTTCTGTTGGTCGCATGTTGCAAATATGTTTGTAATTTAAAAGATTTCGTTAACGATTCCTTTTGAGACGGATATTTTTTTTAAATAATTGATCAACCTGCATTTAATAGATTCGCAAATGTTGTTATCTGCATTTTTTAACACTTTGTCATGTTGTCTAGTCCTAGAAAAGTATTAATAACTACATATTTACCAGCAAAGATATTTCGCACGTTATTGCTTACCTACACCCCCCCCCCCCCACCCCCCTCAGAACTTCACACTTCACCGTCAGGACGTCCAGCTCTGTTTGTTTTCATTCGTCGAACTCTGCGCGAGTTATGCCCCGTTGGCTTAATCTGCTGAACCGCGGGGAGGTCTATCTCACGTCTGTTTGTCGAATCCTTCTCGCCATTCAAACCGTTTAATTCGCCGGTCTTGGGCCGATTCTGTTGCCGGCAGTGGTCGAACAAAAGGGCCGGAAAAAAAAACCGTGAATTCACGCCGCCTAAGTTAAGGTTGAATTAAAAAGTCTTTAAAAAAAAGAGCAGTTGAGGATTTTATAAGAATTTTTTTTTAATGGCGTGTGTTTATAGCATACTATATTTGAAATAAGTTTAATGTTGGCTAAGGTTTTGCCCGTGTGAAATTTTGAATATAAATTTGTTAAAGATTCCATTATTAAACACATTTGGTTTAATAAATCTGAGATTTTTGTGGCTTAGCTGTGGGATTAACGATAGTTCGCGACTAAAAATTGGACAGATCCAGTGCCGGCGCCAGGTTATTTAGCGCCCTAGGCAAAACTTATTAACACCCCCCCCCTTTAACACAAACTATTTACTAAAACAAATGTATAAGAAAACAATGAATTAATAGTGACATATTAATTTATTATCAATTGCATACACGTTATAAGTAGATATTAAAATCCAATTTTACTTGCCTCCTTCGTCTCAAAAGTTTGTACTAATTCCGTCAATTCCAGTTTGCAAGCGTAATCACTTTTTATTGCAATCTACAACGGCTACTAATGTATATGTTTTTCAACTTGATAATGCTAAAAACACCTACTAAACTTTTTGTTTAGAACTTAAGCTCTATTATTCTATATAATTTTTACAATAGCAAATAATAACCTAAAGTTTCATCTATATGTAAGGTGCAGGAATTTGAAATTAATGTAAAGTTAAACAACGAATTATCTCCCATTTGAAAATCCAAATACCAAAATTTCATTCAAGGGAAATAACTTTCAAAAAGAATTGCTCAATTTACCAAGTATAACTAAGACATGCTTGAAAAACACAATAAAACGATCTAAATTTCATTATGTAATAATTATAACAAATATTTTATATTAGCTATGTAATCTGTGACAGGAATATATTTTACCTATTGAATACTTGACTGTAGGTTTTGTTTGAAACCTTAAAGACGGTAGCTTTACTATAGCATACTTCTATTCAAGTTTGACGACATGTAAATTATTTATTATACACACATTGAAAGTTGTTTAGCAAAAATTTTGGATCCCCGATATAAGGGGACGTCATTAAAAAAAAAATTAAACACGGGTAACTGTGTCAGACATTGCAAGAATTATTGATTAAATATACAGAAATTATTACTTGAAAAAAAAACAACAAAGTTTACGGTTGGTTATAAATTCCATCCTATTTAATATTATATATTAATACTTAAAGAGTGGTAATATAGATTCCTAAAAAGCAAAAGATTTTTCTACTAGAGAATGCCTACCTTTATTTGTAGTGTGTTCCGTACTGAATTGAAATCATCTAATTTACTTGATATACTCTACTACATTCACAACACATATCAAACTTCGATATCTAAACATAACTAGACTCGATGCTCCAGAACCATAACACCAACTCGTTTAACTTTACCAAGCTCTACAAACGGTACTCCCAATCAACAACGATTTCACTGGACCTACTATTACTTTTTAACAGTCGATATAAATCGATACCTTAATAACACAAGAATGAATACTCCCGAACTCAAGAACTACGATACTTCATCACCTTCATCCTCATTTCTCTATTACCAATCAGATTCCACTAGACCTTCAACTACAAAACAGCCAAATACAAATTATGACACTTAAACACTTAGCTACTTTATACCTATGAAACCATATCAGCAAGAGCCTTCTGCCGTTACTCCCAAATCTAAACGATTCATCAAAACTTACCAAACAAGTAAAATACTTTGAACAGCCTGTCATTACAAAACTCAGTACACCAGGAAAGATTTCTAATTTCAAAGTCAGAGAAAACAAGACTTACAAGCCCTATTAAAATTAGATAACCGTTTGAAATGTTCGAAATTTAAATTACGAACTAATTTAATCGTTTTCTACATCTCTTGAATGACACCAAATTAAATAAACCGGGAGTGATCTCCCCTAAACTTTCTCGAATATTCTTATATAAATTTTTCTTATATGATTTTTAATCCATTTTAAATACATAAACTTTTTAAAATAAAATAGAATCTCATAGAAAAAAGTATTGCACACCAAGCGAACGCCAAATAAAGATGTTCATAATGGTGCGCAATATTATTAGTACTTTATAAATTTAGATGCGTTTTTGAGAAATCGGAAATAGCGTAAATTAGTACTTCCCGTTAACGGAAATTACTCAAAATTTAATAGAAGGTAGAGAATTAGATCTTTTACTTACATGTGAAATTTCATTTATCTATCTGAAATAGTACTCAAGTTATAGGCTTTTGAAAAATTCAAAGTAGAAAAAGTACCACTTCCGGTTATCGGAAATCGCTCAAAAGTTGATACGGATCTACGATTTTGATAAAATACTTATATATGAAATTTCATCAACCTAGCTGTAACGGTACTCAAGTAATCGTGTTTACACACACAGACACACAGACATACAGACACACACAAACACAGACATACGGACAAGATTGCAAAATTATGTTTTTCCCTATCAGTGAGGTGTAAAACGTCGAGATTTGTAAAAATCTCGATTTTTTTTTTGCACGATTACAAGACTTTCTCTATACTTCGTATATACGAGAAAGTAAAAAGGCAATGTGACTGGTAAAAAGGGTTGGGGTTGTGAAATTGATAGTGATATTTCATCCTGGATGCCGAAATAGATCGCTAAGCCTTTATAAAAGCTATAAATTATTAGGTACTTTTTGATGATAGCGATTAAATATTTTGCGCCCCCGTAGGGATGGCGCCCTAGGCGGCCGCCTAGTTTGCCTTATAGGGCGCCGGCCCTGGACAGACCTCTAGATTAACAAATGATTTGCCATTACGATTAAAAAAAATATAAAAACTGTGAAATGAAATGTACGGCCTAAGACTTAGCGACAAAATGTCACAATCGCACTAGACTATTTCTTTTGTCACAAAACGTGACAATCCACCTGGTCCACTTTTAATGTCACTTAACGTCACAATTCTACTGGTTCACTCTTTATGTCACAAAACGTCACAATCCTAATGTAAGGCTTCTAATGTCAAAAATGTCACATTCCCAATGTGCTACTTCTAATGTCAAAATGTCAAAATCCCAATGCGCTACATCTAATGTCAAAATGTCACAATCCAATGTGCTACTTCTAATGTCAAAATATCACAATCCCAACTGCTAATGTCACAAATGTCACAATCCCAATGCGTTACTTCTAATGTCAAAATGTCACAATCCAATGTGCTGCTTCTAATGTCAAAAATGTCACAATCCCCATGTGCTACTGCTAATGTCAAAATATCACAATCCCAATGTGATACTTCTAATGTCAAAATGTCACAATCTCAATGTGCTACTGCTAATGTCACAAAATGTCACAATCCCAATGTGCTACTGCTAATGTCACAAAATGTCACAATCCCAATGTGCTACTGCTAATGTCACAAAATGTCACAACCGTATTGAAACCTTGACTTTGCCTGACGTTATACTCGCAAGTGGCCTTCAGTAAAGAAACCCAAAGCGGCTGGTTAAACTATGAATCATACACCATTACACACTGGCTTACATTTAGCCTGGTGCTTTCATGTTTATTTTAGTATTTGTTTGTTTATTTAACATCTTAAGCTGGACTCTGTATCTTGGAATGGAGAAGGATTGGGGGCGTGGGGGAGGAGGGGCGGGGGGGGGGGGGGGTCAGGTCACGTGTTAGTGTGAGCTAAGTCTATGTCCTGCTTTAAGTGATGCAACATTAACCCCCCCCCCCCCCCCACATCGATATCATCGGGCGGTTTACTTATTGGCACCTGAAAAGATTAATCTAGGGTAGGGCCCCAAGTAGAAGTTTTTCAGTTACAGCAGTGCTAATTTTCTTTAAATGAGGAGTACCTTTTTTAAAATTAAGGCTATCCTCTATACCACAATTCATTCCACCTCTACTGACACACTCTCATCCTTACTCCTCCACCCCACCCCTTCACCTTACCCTCCATGACACTTTCCACTCCACTCCTCCACCCGACTCCTCCACCTCACTCCTCCACCCCACTCCTCCACCCCACTTCTCCACCCCACTCCTTCACCCACCTCATCACCCAACCCCTCCATTACTCTTTCCAACCGACTCCATTTCACTCATACGCCCTACTCCTCCACTCCACTCCTCCACCTACTCCCCCTCCCCCCTCCACTCCACTCCCCCTCCACCCCACTTCTCCACCCCACTCCTCCACCCCACTCCTCCACCCCACTCCTCCACCCCACTTCTCCACCCCACTCCTCCACCCCACTCCTCCACCCACTCCCCCTCCACCCTACTCCTCCACTCCACTCCTCCCCCCACTCCCCCTCCACCCCACTCCCCCTCCACCCCACTTCTTAACCCCACTCCTCCACCCCACTCCTCCACCCCTCTCCTCCACCCCACTCTCTCCACCCACTCCTCCACCCACTCCCCCTCCACCCCACTCCTCCACCCACTCCCCCTCCACCCCACTTCTCCACCCCACTTCTCCACCCCACTCCTCCACCCCACTCCCCCTCCACCCCACTCCTCCACCCCACT
>NW_026732849.1:0-78217 GCF_028476545.2 Physella acuta | reverse complement strand
GTTATGTAACAGAGGTGAGGTGTTGGAGGTGGTTGTTACTGCTAATGCTAAAATATTAATGTTAGTGGTTGTAACAATTTGTCACTGTCGTTTAACATAGGAGGTGGGGGGGGGGGGGGCTGTTACAACATTTAACGGTTATATGACTGCTGGTGGCGTGGGTGGTTGTCAAAACGTATCACGGGTTGACGAGGGTTGATGCTACAACCTATCACACTATCACACACAAAGATTTTACACACACACACACACACACACACCTACGCAATTTTCTCGACTCTATTGCTTACACCCCAAACCCTCTGGTGCATGCCACCAACCACCCCCACACCCCAACGATACTCAATGACACCTCCACGATCTATTTTCACCTGTCAATACATTCACAGTAACCCAGGTAACCAACCCCCACGCCTCGCCGCATACCGCTCCATCCAACCGTCATCAATAACCGCTACGGGAATTCTTGAATGGTCTCAGTGTAACTAAATATTCCTACACATTACTTCACATGGAATAGACAACGCTTGTTTTATAAACTCAGTACACGAAGTTTACATTTTTTGAAAAGTAGTTCTCAAATATTTTTCATGTACCCCAAGTGAAAAAAAATATCAGTAATGCGTAAAATTTGAGTGGGGAATGGCATGGTCGGTGTGGTAGAGAACGCGACTACTAACTCAAAGTCTCAAGTTCCAATCCAAGACTCGAGTACGCAGAGTTTCTTCCAGGTATCTCTTCCGCCCCCCCCCCTTCCCGAACGAGATGGATTTTATATAGTAAACATACACTGTTACTAGTGTCCGCACCCCCCCCCCCTCCCGAAAATTTCAAAAGCCCCCCCCCCCCCTCCCCGGAGAAAAAAGTCTGAAAGAAACACTGCGAGTACGTAGTACACCTGGCTCCATTGGGTATCTGAATCACGTTAAGAAAAGTAAAAGCGGCTGGGCTGGTTATTGACTACACTATCTTTTCATATGCCGAGGTCACAGAAACAGGTTAACTCTACTTCATTTGTTCCAACGCCGCCAGGTTAGAAAGGGGAACTTACTTAAGATTTAAGTATGCAGAGTTATCGGTATCAAAAACATCTATGGTAACTATTAAGATTTGAGTAAGCAGAATATTTTTCACAGCGTTCTTAAGTTAATCTTTTCTTTAAAGAGAAACAAAATGGGTTTCATTCATATCTAATTTAAAAAATAAGGATTCATTACTTGGGTTGCAAATCTACCATTAGATGTAAAGCCGTAATTGTTTTAGAACCGCTGAGTGTAAAAAGAGAATATCGTAAAGCATGTAGCATATGTTGAGTACGACGTCACCAGTAAGCCGATTAGTCAAATGTGCAGCTGAACGCTTGATGCACCATGACAATTTTACAGCCTTCGGCTAAGTTGATGTCTAGAGAAGGAATATTTTGACCCGGTTTTAAAGATCAACAATCACGATAGAGATTTCATCTAAAATTAGACACACAGTGTATATAATGTGTATATAAAGTTATATAAACTAGTGACGATTTTCAGAGCATTCACCTCAATTTTCTTACTGACGTAAAATCGCCATTAATTAGTCCCACCATTGAAAACTTTAATTAATATAATTATTATGTACATACGTTAATTAAGTGCGGAATTATTTTTTCATGTGACCTAGTACACAGCATGTGAATATAGAATAGGGACACCAATTCATCTATTCAATACACGAGGCCGCAAGTAAAAAAAAACAAAAAAACTACCCAACAATGGCGACATTAAGTAGACATCAAACGAATAACAGTGCAGAGATGTAGCTAAGGCGGGACAATGGCATTAGACACCCTCCGTCCCGTTTACTCCCCTTCAATCAATATCCCCCGCCAGAAAACTAGAATATGATATACTCCCCACTATGGGTTACAAATTAAACCCAAACCTAATCCTCCACAAAACCCTAACAGATAAGTTTAAGGGCTATGGTTAAGGATAGAGCTGAAGTACATTTAGGCATAAGGTTGGGGATGTGATTAGGACATTTTTCTGCAGGCAGTAGTCAACTTATTCTGCAATGTCCAAGCTCTTATGGTTGACAGATTGCAGCATTACTCAGTTTGCCGGTAACATGTAAAATATGTATTTTCGAGAAGGCGGGGAGGTTTGACAGAAGGTAATGTTCCAGACTTTTTCAGAAAACGAAAAACGTTCGGTAGTTCAAATTTTCAAGAAGAATACCTGTAGTTAGGCTTTGATCACCCACGAAGTATTGAAACTATTAGTACTATGAGCAGGACATTACCCCCACCCCACCCTCGTCATTATACGAAGGTAAATTACACCCCACCCACCTCTTGTGAAGCTAACCCCGCCCCATCTTTCCCAACTAATGCGATCAATTACAAGTAACATTCGTTGTAGAAACCTATGCATAAACAGTGTTTCTTCCAGACTTTTTTCTCCGGGGGGATACTTGAAATTTTCGGGGGTGCGAAAACTGTTAAAAGTATATATTTTCTATATAAATTATATAAATTTCATTTCGTTCGAGGGGGCGGTAAAAAAATGTCGGGAGGGCTTTGCCCCCCCCCCCCCCCCCCCCCCCCGAAGAGATGCCTGGAAGAAACTCTGTGCATAAATAATGCTAGAACTCAGAATCACCAATAACTTTTGCTATTATATCTTAAAGAAAGATTGTTTTTCCTAATTTGGTGCATTTAAAACCGTGTTATTAATATTACAACGGTTGTTGTCCTCGTTTCATTAAGGATGGTATCGATTGCATAACAGCCGCGCCATCACGTAGACCTCACTGCGGCTACAACTGCTGTGTCAGACTTGGGGGTGGGGGGGGGGGGGGTGAGACGACCCTCCACTATCCCACACACACACAATACCAGAAGTTCTATACAATTATACATGTGTATGCGCATACGTATGTGTGTCTACGATCAACCTGTCACTGCTGATGATCTATAAATAGAACAGGTCTTAACCTTGCCCCGATTCTACCGTTGACAGTGACCTTGCCGTGAAACCGGTACAGTAATGCCTATCATCGTCGAACCGTCGCTATTCATTTTCCCTTACCCCTCCCGGCTAACTATTCACCCTCTCGTAAAATCTTTACCTCGCCGCTGACACATAATGTGCATTGGGTGTATTTTTTATCCGGCCCCGAAGCTAGGCTTTACCGATTTAGAAGAGGGGGATAAGGTGGGGATTTTTTTTTTCTTTTTTCTTTTTTGAAGACATGAAAAATGTGAACCCGCTGTGTAGTTATAGAACTTGGTACCTGAGAACTGTGCAGTGGTCTCGAGGTTGGGGCTAATTAATTGGTCAACATTAAGACAAACTGATTGACGTGTATAGCTAATTGGTCAAGAGGTAGCGTTAATTCAGTGGTCAACTCAACACTAAGACAAAGCTAATAGAGGTTAAGAGAGAAGGCTATTCAAGTGGTCAGGAGATTGGGTTAATTAATTGGTCAAGAGGTTGGGCTAATGAAGTGGTCAAGAGGTAGGGCTAATGAATCGGTCAAGACGTAGGGCTAATGAATTGGCCAAGACGTAGGGCTAATTAATTGGTCAAGACGAAGGGCTAATTAAGTGTTCAAGACGAAGGGCTAATTAAGTGTTCAAGACGTAGGGCTAATTAATTGGTCAAGACGTAGGGCTAAATGAGTGGTCAAGACGTAGGGCTAATTAATTGGTCAAGACGTAGGGCTAATTAATTGGTCAAGACGTAGGGCTAATTAATTGGTCAAGACGTAGGGCTAATTAAGTGGTCAAGACGTAGGGCTAATTAATTGGTCAAGATGTAGGGCTAATTAATTGGTCAAGACGTAGGGCTAAATGAGTGGTCAAGATTGAATTATATATATATATATATATATATATATATATATATATATATATATATATATATATATATATATATATATATATAAGAAGATTATTTTTATCTCCATATGATTTTTTCCGAGTTGTATCTTAAAAGACGTAGGTAACTTAAAAATAAAAAAATATACATTGCACAATTATTTAGAAGTGGCTAAAAGTCACCCCACATACAAGCAAAGAAATACAATGGTAAAGATATTAAGAAACAGGGTAGTCAGTATGTTGGGTAGGGAAATTAAAGTAGTCTACACACCACAAACCCTATCCCCTCATATGTCGAGGTCACTGACACATGTGAATACATCATCTGCCCCATGGACTGTGAGGTTCGAAAGGGCACTTCAATTAAATCTCTTTAAAGTTACCAGTTCGAAATCATACATTAAGAAATATTTAAGAAATGATTTTAGCATGAGATCATACAGATCTATTTGAAATCTGACTAATTCCCAAAATGATAATAATTAATAATAATAATTAAAATAATAATAATAATAGTAATAGTAACAATAATCATAATAATAGCTTATCAGATATAATAAAAATAATGGGGATTGCAAAGATGGCAGATTGTGTGATTAAAAATAAAAGTAAATTTCAAAACTGTGACCTAGTCAGTCAACACCACATGCAAAAACAAACGACACAATTAATGTTAAAAAGTAAACCAAAGAAGTCCATAAAAGTCCATAACGATTTTCATTGTATGTTGAGTGTAAGAGGGTTATATTTTTATACGCGTATTGATTATTCAATATCTGGTCAAAGTTATTAATTTAAATCATAGCCAAGAAGAGAGTAAAAATGTAATAAAATGTATTACATTTAAAATAAATTTTACAAGCTTTTAACGTGGGTTAGACTATAAATTAAAACCTACAATATTTTGGGCTAAACAAATTTCAGAGATGATTTAGTATTTAATAAAACAGTACAAACATAATAGTTTAGACAGTTATCAGTGCGAAAGAGAAAAAAAGTTATTCTATTGAGTTGTATGATTAATGGTGGTATTTAGCAATCTTGAACCACGCTGAGTTTGATTTGCTTGATTGTGTATGTGCATTATTTCTTCAAGGCTTTTTTCTCCGGGGGGGGGGGGGGGGACTACATTTTCCGGATGGGGGGGGGGGGGGGCACTGTAAAAAGTATATATTTTCCATATAAATTCAATTTCGTTCGGGGGGGGGGGGGGGTTGCGCCCACCCCATGAAGAGATGCCTGGAAGAAACTCTGTATTTGTGCAAAATGTCTGTAATTTAGAATGCTTGAAAGAGGCCGTTGACGTCATTCAATTGCATACTTTCTCATTTCAACTCAATGTAAGGATTCGCAATCATTTCTAATGAAAATGTAACCAGTGATTTTTATTTTCTCGGCATTCGCATAATTTTAATTTTCCTGTACAATTAAATTGGGTCGTGGAAATTTGGAATTATATAAATAGTTGTGTGTGTATGTATGTGTGTGTGTTGGCTGGGGGGGGGGGGTAAGTGTTGTGTAACAGTAAATAAGGCCGGGTGAAAAGTCGTATTTTGTGTTATGTAACACGTGCGCGTGAGGAACGAATGGTAGGGCGTTCAACTACTAACCCGATCGTCTCGAGTTCGGATACAGAGTTTGTAGGACGTCCCTGAGTCCACCCACCTCTGATGGGGAACCGTCTCACGTTGGGGAGAGTAAAGTGCTGACCTTTATTTGCCGAGGTCAGTGAAACAGGTCAACTCTATTTCACCTGCCACAAACTGGGTTTTGAGGATCCATGGCTTAGTCTGTTCCAATTCTTCGGTCAATGTTAGTGCCTTGGGAAATAAGCGGGTTCAACTCTAAAAGATACCCAGACTACTATTCTACTATTACTATATTTATATAGGGCAATTAGCGGGTCCAATACCAAAAGATACTAGGGCATTCAGCGGGTTCAATACCAAAAGATACTAAGGCAATTAGCGGGTTCAATACCAAAAGATACTAAGGCAATTAGCGGGTTCAATACCAAAAGATACTAAGGCAATTAGCGGGTTCAATACCAAAAGATACTAAGGCAATTAGCGGGTTCAATACCAAAAGATACTAAGGCAATTAGCGGGTCCAATACCAAAAGATACTAGGGCATTCAGCGGGTTCAATACCAAAAGATACTAAGGCAATTAGGGGTTCAATACCAAAAGATACTAAGGCAATTAGCGGGTTCAATACCAAAAGATACTAAGGCAATTAGCGGGTTCAATACCAAAAGATACTAAGGCAATTAGCGGGTTCAATACCAAAAGATACTAAGGCAATTAGCGGGTTCAATACCAAAAGATACTAAGGCAATTAGCGGGTTCAATACCAAAAGATACTAAGGCAATTAGCGGGTTCAATACCAAAAGATACTAAGGCAATTAGCGGGTTCAATACCAAAAGATACTAAGGCAATTAGCGGGTTCAATACCAAAAGATACTAAGGCAATTAGCGGGTTCAATACCAAAAGATACTAAGGCAATTAGCGGGTCCTGTACAAAAGACACTCGCACTACTACTATACTATTACTGTCTAGGGTAATAAGCGGATACTGTACCGGATTACTAGACCACCTACCCACCCCTTTACGAAATTAATACACACAACCGTGGTTCTATGAATAGGCTAAGAACGTAACCGCAATTCTATAAATAGAATCCTGTTCAAAGAAATAACTCATTATCTGAGAGAATACTATTTTAGGTTAAAGGAAGTGAAGCAGAAAAAAAAAAGGTTACGACAGCCAATGTTTGTAGCACAGTCTAAATAAAGCCCTGCAACAGTGGGATACTGTCAAACAAACGCGATATGCGGCTAGTTGTTTTGATCAATATTATGCGGGTTTCGTTATTCATCTTCAATATTAACTCGGGAATATGTTCGCTGGTAGGGCTATGCTGTGTTTTTTTTCTTTTTTCTCCTTCTTCTGCGTTTTTAATTTTTAGAGTTTGGATTCCTTTCAACACAGTTAAGTATTACGTGTCAACTTGTTAAGCGCCACATACGCCATTGACTCCGCTTTCAGTCTGCTTTTCTTTTTGGATTTGCTTCCATAGCTTTTTTTTCAACAAGAAACAAACTACAAGGCAACAGTTGTTTGATTTAGGCGTTTTCTCTATTAGAATATTTGCTGTCCCCAGCTATGGAGCCTCATCTGCCCGGGGGTTGGAACTCGGGACTTTTCGGATTAGCAACCATGACCTCCAATACCATGTTCAAGCTTGGCTTTGTTAATGCCGATATTGCTGTGAGGGTTAGGCTTATCAAGGAAGAGTAAGGATAAGTAACGGTGCCATACTTACAAAAATAAATGAGCTTGGGTTTGCAACTTAGTGGACACGACTCTGAGTCCACCCAGCTCTAATGGGTACCTGACTCGCGTTAGAAAAACTAAACGCGGCTGGGCATAGTGTTGGCTTCACTATCCTTTCATATGCCGAGGTTTCAGAAAATGGGACTCTTATTTCATTTGAACAATGGATCGCTAGGTCCGACAGGGCTAATATATAAACTATATAAACTATATTAAAAATGGGAATTTGCTGACTTTTTAAAATTGTGAACTATAATTCAGGTGGCAAATTGACTGTGTGTATGCCAAAGAGACATCACAGAGACCTTTTGATGTGATTGGTTTGTATCAGAATTGTCTACCCTTATCATCCCCACCCAACCATTGAGATGATATAGCATAAATGGTTTTAAAAAATGCGATTGTGTGAAAACTGGTTAAGTGGGGGGGGGGGGGGGGGGGGGCAACTTGAAAAAAACTATATGGGGAAATTAAGTATCAAAATGCAAAATGGCATTGTTTATTGCAATGTGTATGCATGCCTGTTATGGATATTGTTGTTGATGATAAATATTTTTTTTAAAATTGATTAATATATATATATATATTTTTAAATATCACAGAGGCATTTTAATTTGGGTAATTTTCTCATTGATATAACGATTTTTAACAAAAAGAACAATATTCGTTGTAAAAAAATGCAGTTTCATTAAAATAATGAAGATCTGTAATATTATATTGATTCGATGTTCTGCAACTGTGTATTCCCACGAATCCGACTCTTTAAATAAATATATACGTCTCTTTTCATTTAGTATGGCTGATCTTGCAAATATTGTACAACAGATAAATGTTTTAACCCACCTCACTACTTCATTATACAGCATTGGCATGTGCTATCTCACAGTTTAATTGTAATATTTAGGAACCACACATATCTAAAGATTATAAATTATAAGGCATTATAGTTGACCATATGGTATTAATTGTACTCAAATTATGCTAATTTCAATTACATTTTACACCAAAACGATATATTTTAATTATAATTAAATTTCATATCAAAACTGTATTGGGAAAATTACTTTTCACCCTTCCGAATTAATATGTAATTAAGTTGCTTTTATGCAAAGAAATGTAGTGTTGATGGATAATTGCAATGTTCAGAATGGGAATCACTAATTTTTATCAACGCGGGGATCGCCTGCGATATGAATGAAATAATTGCAATCTTATGCTAAAACAGTGGGTCTTAACCTTGTTTCGATCAATTGCCCTCCCAACGAAATACAATATATATATTTAAAAAAATATTTAGTTTTACCAGTGTCCGCACCCTCGGAAATTGTAACTCCCCCCCCCCCCCCCCCCCACCCACAGAAAAATGTCTGAAAGATTATTCTCGGGTAGACAAGTTTTAATTAAATCAACTCCTTTAAAAAGAGGCCCATTAATAAAATTACGATTTACGCGCCAGTCTGCAACACGAAAAACATCAATAACTAATTTTTTTTAAATACATTTTTTTTAATAGACCAAGATCTATAATCCTTTTATAGATCTACATATTTTTATATGTAAACGTATTAACGATAAGTTTAAAAGACTATCTGAAGAAATCCAGTCTGTAAAACAACACGCATTACTTTTAACTTTTAACTTGTTGTGTTCTAGCTTGTAAAGCGTAATTTAAATTTAATTAAGTCGGATTTTACTTATGCTTACATTGGCACGCTATTATATTTGTAAATAAAATTGATTAGAAAATTAGAAAATCTAGATCTTCTAGAATCCTAGATCTAGATCTCTAGCTATAGATTATAGATCTACTACTGTGTAGATATAGATCTAGATTTCTATATAGATCTATAGTCTATAGTATAGATTTAGACTAATTTAGATCTTAGATCTAGATCTCTAGATTCTATAGTATATGACTCTAACTCCAACAGTCTAACAATGTTTATTCAACTTATTTAGATCTAGACTTAATGTCAAAGGCTGACTCAACTCAAAGGTATTGTTTACATTTTTTTAGGAGCTGATATCAGAAAATCCTAATCTAATATCCACATTTTAACACAGGATTATTAAAACGATAATAATAATGTGTATTTTTAAATATTACACAATAAATCTTACAACAGCAGTCTTACCGTACTGAGTGCTAAAACGTAACCAATACCGAAGGTGCGATCGCACTTAGTTCTAGAACTTAGCCTACCTTGTCACACAACACGGGCGTATGGAGCGACAGCTAGCAGAAGTGACACAGTTAATCGCTTTGCTTGCTGTTCTTCACAAAACGTTTATCATGCAATTTTAAAACACATCGAACGTGCAAGAAAATCCTTTACAACGTAGAAACAGCATTAGTAGGAAATTAAATTAATGAGTCCACACTTTGTAGGAAATAACAGAAAATTCTAGAAAACCACCACAGCGAAGAATAAAAAAACAAACCACACATTACACAACAACACGGCGAGGTTTTCAGTGACAAGCCGCACTGTGCTGGAGGTTACGTGACGTAGCGTGAACCTGAACTTGACCTCGAGACAGGTTTAAAAATAGCGCGGAAGGATTCCGATAGGTCCGCATTACACGCCGCGCGCTCTTTACCCTGTCGCTCGAACCATCGCGAGGTCACGGTCAAGATTATCGCGATGTGCGTCAGACATTGATTTTAACTTTTTATCTATGGAATATTTGTGGAAAACATTTTATTTTAAATTATGGAGGGTAGCTAGAATTTTCAAAATATGCCTAGGTTTGTGTTTCGTGTAGGCCATTAACAAACTGGTAACGATGAATAGTTTGGTTGGTTTTTTTTACGGCGTAAGCCTAGGAGCACTTACACTGAACTAATAAATCATTCAATATTCATGGAGAGTCTAGTACCGCTGATAACAATGTGTAATTCTATGAGGCTCTAAATCTACAGAGTTGATCTACGATGACGCCAAACATGTTTGTGACAAGATGCGGGGGTGGGGATGGAAAATGTAGGGGGTACACGGGCCTATCTAATGTTTGGATATATAAACCCTTTTATTTTTAAAAAGAACTGAGGAAAAACAGGTTATTTTTGTTATCCTTTGTTTTTCGTTTGTTTTGTTTTTTTTTAATCTGGGGTGGCATTTTGTGACGTTATTGTAGGGGGTGCGGTGTTTGGTGAAGATAGGGCGTGTGGGAGGTTTAAAAAAAAGCTGCTAAAATCTGACGTCATGTATGGATTATTCATAAACACCCTACAAATCTTAAAAGTGAGGTTGGTTTATCTTCCCGGGAAATTTTAAAGCCGCCCCCCACCCCCTAATCCCACTCCCTTTTTTTTCCAGTATGTCTGTAATAGAATAACCAAACCCACTCACACTTACATGTTAGGTTTAGGATTAGCTGTACTGTTTTTTTTTTGTTTTTTTTTTTTTGTTGTTTATATTTTTACGAGGACAACTCCAATTTGCAGTTCGTTAATTGTGTTTCTGCTATAGGCCTACAATATCAGTGTTTCGTTCAGATATTTTTCTCTGGAGGGGTGGGGGGGGGGGGGGGCTCAATATTTTCGTGGGTGGGAGAGGGGCGAACTTAAATATCCGGGTTTGGGGGAGGGGGGGGGGACGGACGACTAGTCAAAGCATATATTTTGTATTTAAATTAAATTTCGTATTTAAATTATATTTCGTTCAGGGGGGGGGGGTAGATTTGTTTAGGGATGCTCCCCAGAAGAGATATCTGAAAGAAACTCTTCACAATATTTAATTATTATTATTATTTTTTTTGCAGTTATTGAAAATCCCGTGTGCATACCGTATGTGACTGGAACAAGTAGCAGTATACCATACAAGTGCCTTGAAAATACATACAGTTATATGCAGACAATTCATTCACTTTCTCCAAAAGAGAATGGATGGATTGATTCAATGATATAATGAATAGATGCTTTAAATAGATAAATAGAACCGCACTTTAAATAATACATAGATTTTTACATATTTTAGATATTCACGCTTAATTACATCGATGTTAAATATTTTTTATACATGGTAACTAAAAATATTTTTTTAAGAAATATAGTTTTCTACTGTATATAATCTTATACTTATAGGCTAAACCACCTTGAGGCTAAAATCGAAACCGCACGAAATAAGATTTAATGCTGCTAATTTAGACATCACAACCACCGTTTTGTAGGTTCCTAGTTAGTACTGAATATCAATGACAATTGCATAAGAAAAAATAAGAAATAGCTGTAAATAGATTAAGAAAATATGTTTATTTTTACGCATGGGAGGTTTTCTCGGAAAATTGGGCATAGCCTCGTTAGGCGTTTGTTAAGGGGACAGTATCACACAGACTAAGGGGAAGAAACTAAAAAATCCCCTAAAACAGAACTATGAGAGGTAGGCCTTACACCTGTTAAATTTTTACCGTCGTAAAAATGATCATTCAGTTCTATTACTGTAATTGTAAGCTTATATAAAAGTAAAGTTCAATGATGTTCGTAGGGCAAGTGAAGTAGAGTTCACCATTTTTTGTGTGACCTCGCCATATGAAGGGGTAGTGTGGTCAGCATTATGCCCAGCCGCCTTTAATTTCACTAACGTTGAGTACAGGTACCCCTCAGAGCTGAGTGAGCTACGGGCGTCCTACAGCCCTAAGTCCGGACTGAAATCCGAACTCGAGACCTTCGGGCTAGCACCCGAACACTCTACCATTCGACCATGCCGTCCCGCAAAAATGATGATAAAAATGGTGGTTTCTTTAAATTATTAATTCGGCTTTTTTTTTAAATTTATTAACTCGGCCGGTCCAAGTTCAAACACTATCAGGGACAGGATATCTAACTAACGTGTCACCTTTATGTTTAAATAGACCAAGTATCGCAAGTGGGGAGGGGGAGGGTTATATAATCCCTTACCCACATCCGCTCAACCCCCAACCCCCACCCCCAACCCCCAGAAAATCCCTGCAATAGAAACTAAGGCGATTAACAACGTATTTTTAAAAAAAAAAACGTGTTGTAAAATACGGTCTAATATTAATCACCACTCCACCTCTCCGTAAAATAATCGCGCGTCACAGCCTATATCTGCGTCACAATTACGTCACTGATTACGTCAACGACCTTGTACTACTGTTATGCGGGGTCAGCATAGAAATTTTGAAATATTACCCGCGAGGTCAATGTCCGAGATATTTGACACTCGAAGAACTATGTTAATTAAGAGATTATGATTAATTTAAAGACTAATTAGACAAAAGTGCGGAGTGTAAGTTTTGACGTACAAGCCTTACAACAATATAGATCTAGATATTTACCCATAATTTTTATTTAACGGGGGCGGGATGATTCTGATTTCACTTCTCTAATAATTTTAATCTTTTAAATAAACCCCACACCTTCTTTTTTCTTCTTCTTCTTCGTTCTTAATTTTTAGTGTTGGAAGGGATCGAGCCTTATCTGCCAGAGGGTTTGAACTCGAGACTTTTTCGAATTTATCAACCACGAGCTTTTTGCGCACTCGACCACACCTCCATCACAATTAAGGATACGTGTCAACTGGTTATGCGCCGTTGAGGCCATTGACTCCGATTTCAGCCTGCTTTTCTTTTTGGATTTGCTTCCATAACCTTTGCCCAACCAAGAACAAACTACAAGGCAGCAGTTGTTTTGATTTTGGAGTTGTCTCTCCTAGAAGAGTGTCTGTCCCCAGCTAACGAGCCTCATCTGCCCGAGGGTTCGAACTCGAGACTTTTCGGTTTAGCAACCATGAGCTTTACAGACTCGACCACGCCGACCCCCTAACCCCACATCCAACGTTCCCATCTCACCCAACACCTCTCACCCCCCCCCCCCCACCTCGCACTTAACGTCCCCACCCCACTCCCATCTCTCCCAACCCTCACCCAACTTCCCCACCCCTCACCCATCTTCGCCAACCCTCACCCAAATACCCCACCCCTCACTCATCTTCCCCCACCCCTATTTCCTATATCCCCGCTCTAAAAATCTGTTTTTTGAAGTCAATGGCTTCTAGAAATAGGCCCTAGTTCAAGCTATAAATGTATAGAACATATCTATTGATAGCCCTAACAGGTTAGGTAATTGTGGGTAATGGCGGGTTGAAGGGCTTTGAACTGAAGGACTCCAATGTAACCAGGGAGATTAAGACAGTGATTTTGTGTGGTATTTGGTGCTAGGGTCTGAGCTAGTCAGGGTAGGGGTCACTGACAATGTCAATATTTTGGTCAGTAATTGATTCAAGGGGTGTTAGGGTTAGTGATAGGTTAAGTGTAATGGTCAGGGCTAGGGTAAGGGTGCTAGGGTCGATATTAGAGTCATTGGTTCGGTCAGTACTATGGTCAGGGCTATGGCCAGAGCTAGGGTCAGGGCTAGGTCAAGGGTGCTAGGGTCGATGTTAGAGCCAATGCTTTGGTCAGTGCTATGGTAAGGGCTAAGATCGAGCCAGGATAAGTCCTACGGTCAGTGTTGATCTGTGATAGTGCCAGTGCTAGGATACTTACTAAATTTAAATGCAGAGGAACAGTGTTGTGTGTCAGAGTCATTGCTAGGGTCAGCCATGGTGTCAGTCAGAAGGGAGTGCTAGCATCAGTCTCAGGGGTTCGGTGGAGGTCAAAACACACACCCGAATCATGATTTACAATAGGATTTTGTCAGTGCGGACGATATAACTATTAAGAAGAGTTCGAGGAATGCGCAAATGAAACTGTGCTAGAGTGAGTGATAGTTCTAGGCAGAGTTTCTTCCAGGCATCTCTTCGAGTGGCGGACCTCCCCCCCCCCCTCCCTCGAAAAAAGTCACGCCCCCCCCCCCCCCCATCAACGAAATGGAAAATATATACTTTTAACAGCGTCCGCCACAATTGTTTTGTCCCCCCCCCCCCCCCCCCCCCGGAGAAAAAAGTCTGGAAGAAACACTGGTTCTAGGATAGATCAGTGATGGCGTCAGAGTCAGTGCTCGAGTCGAGTACTGTTGTTGACGCCAGAATGAGTTTTAACTTGTGTTTGTGACTTACTTTTAAGTCGGAGTCTTACGTAATTAGGGGAATCCCAACTAACACTTGGGAGTAAAAAACAAATTCGTGGGGTTTCTCTTGTGGTCAGAGGACGATATTTCTGACATGGGGGAGGGGAGGGGGGAAGTTGGAGAGGGGGGGGGGTTGAGAACGAGACAAGGACGTCGGTAGGAGTTATCCAACTTTGCACTGAAATGGAAGTAGAGCTCACTCAGACATAAACACGACTGAACTTTGACCCGATTTTCATAGTTCCATCAGTTTATTTTTGGATTGATTAAAATGTTGCGAAAGATGGTAGGAGAGACCGAAAATAGTTAACTGTTTACTTTTACCGATCGTTGCACCTCAAAAGTGGGGTTGATTATATATATATATATATATATATATATATATATATATATATATATATATATATATATATATATATATATATATATATATATATATATATATATATATATATATATATATATATATATATATATATATATATATATATATATATATATATATATATATATATATATATATATATATATATATATATATATATATATATATATATATATGAGTTGTGTATGAAGTTACATGGTTAAAATCTACGACGTCTCTGCTAATGATCTGATATTTCAGATGATCTCATTAACTGTAAAGTTACTCTTTAATTAGTTTGGTTTCCCATGCTAGTTTTCTGGTACTTTACTCTAAATAAGTCACAGCCCCCCCCCCCTCCCCACACACACACCCCTAACCCTACCTCTAACCAAACCCCCCAACCAACCTCCCCCCCCCCCCCCCCTTTTTTTTGCCTTTACTTTTGGTGCAGACGAACCAGAACGGGGTTGACTAAAATCGACCTTCCAGAAATCGAACCGTGACGTTATAAAAACCTTCACCGCCCCCTCACATTTATAACGCGCCATCTTTGATCTGACTCCGCCCTCAACTCATGACGTCATCGATAGACCATCCCACCTCTTTCAACGAGTTTTTGAAACAAAATTTATTTTTAACCTCAAGATTTATATTTAATTTTTTTTTTATAAATTTTTAATTGCCATCTAAAACAAGGTGTATAATTGTATACTCTTTATGTCTACGTAATTCTCGCGACTATTTTCGTAAGCTTAAATGTCAAGGCCAAATGATGATAAATTATTTTTTAAAAATCTGTTAGAGTTTATACATCGTCTACCCGCTTGGGAAATGCGCGCGTAGAATTGGAGACAATAATTCATAACATTGTATATACATACATTACATAAAGCTCCAGGCGTCTTTATATAGCACGGGAATTGGGAAACAATTTACTCCTGTATCTATGGTTACAGCCAACCGGAAGTGATAATTCTCCCCACGGAGGATGCGGGGAGGTCAAGGGCGGGTATTCTCAGAAATGATGTAGATAGATGTAGGGGAGAGCTGGACAAAGGCGGTCGGGCTTGAAATAAAATCTGGGAGTCTAGTCAGGCGAAGAAAAAATGTTTCAAGCAAATTAAAGAAGTCATTTGATAATATAATGCTTGGATCAGTACATTCACACTAACTCAGGCTGATACACACACGCACACACACACACACATATATATATATATATATATATATATATATATATATATATATATATATATATCGAAAATATGTCTTTAATCTTCCCATACTATATTAGTAATCTTGATTTTAAAATGCTTAGTACAATATGGCAAATTTAAAAATCCATTAGAGTTTATACATTGTCTACCTGCTTGGGAAATGCGCGCGTAGAATTGGCTGAGATATTTTGTCTAAGATAATTTGTCCATGATATCATTTGTCCTGATATATTTTGTCCTGGTATCTTTTGTCCGTGAGATCATTTGTCATGGAACCATATATATATATATATATATATATATATATATATATATATATATATATATATATATATATATATATATATATATATATATATATATATATATACATGGACAAGGCATATTTTCTTAATAAAATTTTCGTTTAGGTGTCACTCACACAGTGGGTGTCACCGGTGTGATCTTCACCAACGACCCCGCTTGTGATGCCACTTGGACTTTGCAAATTAATGCAATAATTAGGGTTAGATTTAGGTTTAGGTCGAGGTTAGGGCCTGTGTTCGGGTTATGGGACAGTGGTAGCAGTGAAAAAGTATTCGATCTTTCAGAAAAATGACAGGAACCAAATTTTCTTAAAATAATTTTCTTTTTGTGGAAGGAAAAGAGAGAATATAAATTAGGGTAGAGCTATAAAAAGTACGAATTTTGAAACCTTATTTAAGAAACAGGGAGAAAATAGAAACTTAATTATAAAAATTATAAATTACTTGACATTACTTACGGAGTGCTTGAATTAGCAAGCTTTGATGTGAACTGCAGTACTTTATATAAATAAAATGTAATTTTCTATCTTGAAAATAATTGGTTACAGAGTTTCTTTCAGGAATCTCTTCGAAATGGAATTTATATAGAAAATATATACTTTTAACAGTGACTGCCAACCCTGAAATTTTAGTCCCCCCCCCCCCCCTGAAATTTCAAGTGCCCCCCCCCCCCCACCTCTCCCGGAGAAAAAGTCTGGAATAAACGTTGATTGGTTATAATTTTTTCAACGGTGTACTTCCTGTCCAGCGTTTTGATTTAGCTAGCAGGGGCGTACCCTATATCCGGTTAAGACCATCGCTGATTTCCTTTAAGTAAAATTTAGAAACGTTTTCGATTAATGCGATGTGGTTCACCCCACGTCCACATAATGTGAGGCCACAAAATGGTACCTCATGGAAGAGCCGTCGTTCCAGAGTTTCTTTCAGGCATGTCTCCGGGAAAAGGTGGGGGGGGGGGGGCACTCTGCCATTTGCTATTCGAAGTCCGTTTTGTTATAATGTAACGCCGCTGTTGTTTTGTTTTTTTTTCAGTTTTTATTTAATGATGGGAAAGCGTGGTCGGATAGTAGAGTGTACGACCACTAACCAACCCGAAAGTCTCGAGTTCGAATCCCGTCTTGAGTCCGTAGGACGTCTTAAATCCACGCAGCTCTGTTGAGTAACTGACTCAGGTTAGGGGAACGGGTTGGACAAGGTACCAGAGTTTCTTTCAGGTATCTCTTGCGGAGCTCCCCTCCCCCCCTCTCTGCCTCCACACCAAAGAACGTATACCGCGGTCGTAGTAACGGATAGATTTTAGGTCGAGACTACGATACAGTTCGCAAAGAAGAAAAAAGAAGCTAAGCCCTTTAGCTTGAAACGAATAGAATACCATACGGTGTTGCTATCATTATTCGTTCATATTAAATGTTAAATGTCTTATTTAATTAAACTGATTGAATTGAATATAGAATTATTCAAAGGTTTTCCTTTTCAAACCTGACGGCTCATGGGGCGAGTGAAGTAGAATTCACCTGTTTTTGTGACCTCGGGATGGTGTAGTCAGCACTATTCCCTAACGTGAGCTGGGTACCCATAAGTCTCAAAGACGTTCTACTTTCTACTTGAAACCTGATTCGAACTTGAGATCTCCGGGTAAGCCGTCTAGCACTCTACCACTTGGCCACGCCGTTCACATACAAAACGTATACAAATTTGAAAAAAAAAAGAAATAGAAAAAAATATAATTACATTAACTATGGCTTGTTTAAAACAAGTTTTTTTAAGTCAGTCTAGAGATATGAAAAAAAAAATTGGAAAAAAAAATTGTTTTCCTTAATTGGAAAACAAAAATCGATTGTTATCACCTGACCGGTGCGTGGGTGTGGGGACAACACACCCCGTGGGTGTCTGGACAATATATCACCCTGTCATTGAATTGTCTACATCAGGCGATACAAATCTCATTAAAACTTTCATGTTTTACGAAATCTACAAACTAAAAACTAAAAATTGAATTTTCGAAAAATAAATGGAATTATGTTTTTTTTAAACATCGCGTAATATGAGGTGTGATAAGGTTTGGGGCGGAGGGATTGTTTCATAATATTACTGCTCTAAGATCATGTTCGAAATTGGATTGTAGATCTTGTTACACTGACCGTAACTTCAGTAGTTGTCAAGATTAAATGGGGATGTCGTAATCTCGTAATTTTTTAAACATGTTTTTATTCAATCTTTGTCATACGGAAAATGACGCAGAAAGTTGTTTTATCGATGTATTATTTTGCTGTTATATTTATCATTTTTTTTAATGGGTTAGGAAATAATTTTGCTGTTGTTCGAAAGTAGTTATTGTTTGTTAATGGATCCAGGGTTGAGCTTACGTACATGAAAGCACGCGCTTTTAGCTTAGTTGTACCGTTTGTACCCCCCATTGGCGTCGCTAGGTCGGGTGGCACCTAATGGTGTCACCCCCCCCCCCCCCCACCGCCCCAAAAATGTATGTTATACAACTGAATGTAAAATTGTTTTCTCTAAAAATTAGCAGGTTTACGTCCAGGCGTCACCCTTCTCCCATGTCGGAATCTTCGATATGCACAAAACAAGACTTTTTAACTCTAATTAATAATTAATTAAGCTGGCGAAAACCATTTTTCTTCTATACATTTTTCAATTTTTTTGTCTTGGTGGCAATCCTCTAAATGATGTCGTCACCCGGTGCGGTCAGCACCCCCCTCCCCCGCTTCTGGTACCCCCCCCCCCCCCGCCCCCCACAAGCTGTCATATATCGTCACAATATACACAACACCTCCACTCATTAAAATAACGCCACACGGTTATAAACACCTACCTCTATCTTATATTTCACGTCAGTCATCACTCCTTATGTAGAACATAATCTGCTCTACATTTGTTGACCTTTTTCCGCATCCATACCACACACGTCACAAAGCCCCGCCCCTCTCATAACAGGCATGATTTGTGGACATTATCTAAACAGTTATGTTGTTTTGATGGAACAAATGGTTCTACAAAAACTCAACGACCAACACTCAGTGTATCTTCCACACTTTTTTCTCCAGGGGGTGGGGGGAGGAGCAGTTGTAATTTTCGGGGGGGGGGGGGGGGGGAACTAAACTTCCCGGGGGGGGGGGGGGGGCGGACACTGTTAAAAGTATATATTTTCTATATAAATTCCATTTCGTTCGGGGGGGGGGGGGGGGGGAGAGGTAAACTTTTTTCAGGGGTGGGGGGTCATTCCCCCCCCCCCTCCAAGAGATGCCTGGAAGAAACACTGCCAACACTTACTAAAAAAAATAACAACTAATACTCATAGATATTTTAATGAATTTCATTAAATTGAAGTTATATGAAGACCACACGAAATAAAACGCATATGTCCACTTTTTTTTAAATTTTTAAGTTACTGCCATACTCATGTAGTACTAGTGTACATATATCACATATAATAATATGAAAGCGTAAAACCACATCGATTCCGTTAATATTTAGGAGTTTAAAATCATGCCACAATGGAACAGCAAAGAATCTCAAACACAAAATCTCATTTTTCTCAAAAGTAGAAAACTTTGACAACTGTGGTTTATCCCCTGTGGTCTTTTGTATTTTTATTTTCATCTAACTATTAAAAAAAACAACCATGACATGTTGGAACATTTAATTTCTTCCCAAGCACACTAATTTAAAAAAAAAATGCCTCAGTATCCGAAAAATTAAGTTTTTTTCTAAGCTATTTTAGTGTATTATTTATTAAACAGACATCTGGTAATGCAGCTATAACGGATTTTTAGTAATTGTAGTTAACTAATCATATCCTTAACTCTAGTCCTATTAAACCTAGCACTAACCAGTATTCCGAAAATCTAGCATGGCTATTTTGGAAAGTTCATTCTCAAAAACGATTTTGTCGATTTTCCCCAATTTTGTTTACATTAAAGATTGAAATTAAACTTTTACTTTCCAAAAATAAACATCATCAAGAAGTAAATAATAAACAAAAACGATTTGTGAATGAAGCAACACTCAAAAACATTTTTTTTACCAAGTTACATAACTCCAGTCAACACCGGAAGCTTGGAAAAGTTAATCCCCCTGGCGAGCTAAATTTAGACAGTATCGTTACTATCAATATTTAATCAACACAAATACAATATTGACCGGTTCAATATTCAAACAGCAGATGGAAAAAAATGTTAAGATTTCATCAGGCGAGGGTCAGATCGTGTTTTAATAACCCGACCGGAAGTAAGAGTAGTATCATTTTAAATTACCTCATCCTTTTTTTAGGTCAGGTTACATAAATAGAACAGACGATAAAAATGCTGTAATATTTTGAAATGAACAATTTCGTTTTATATTTAGATGTATCTTATTTAAGAGAATATCGATTTTTGCCTTTTGCGTACATTGTGTACTGGGCGTAGATTTAACAAGATAGCGATACCACGGAATCGATTACTGAGTTACTCAATCTCGATACTAGGGTTTCAGAATGGGCGGTGATGATTACCTCCAAACGATCGGGTTGTGCTGTTCGTTTTTGACCCCACCCCCAACCCCACCCCCACCCCCGCCCCATCCTCACTCAGTGGAAGTCGTAGATGGATGACCCGTTATATGGATGGACATCACCAAACAAAATATTCGCATGACGTAGTAATAATTATACTGACATCACCGCAGCCAATTTCTGAATCACATCAGAAAACTACTGACATGAGTGCAGCTACATACTGACATCTCTCCAGTAAATTACTGACATCACTACAGCTAATTACTGACATCACTCCAGTACATTACTGACATCACTACAGCTAATTACTGACCACTGAAACAATCTACTGACATCACTATAGCTAATTACTGACATCACTCCAGTACATTACTGACCACTGAAACAATGTACTGACATCATCAGATCTACAGCAAATTACAAGACATCATAACAACAAATTACTGACAACAACAAAGTACATATTTTGTACAATGAACCAAAGAACTGACGTCAAACTGACAGCATCTAGGTACTGACGTAAGTAACAAAGTACTGACATCAAGTAGCAAAGCAGTGACATGTAACAACATACTGAAGTCAAGCAATAAAGAACTGTAGTCAATAAACAAAGAACTGACGTCAAGCAATAAAGAACTAACGTCAAGCAATAAAGAACTGACGTCAATCAACAAAGAACTGACGTCAATAAACAAAGAAGTGACGTCAAGCAACAAAGAACTAACGTCAAGCAATAAAGAACTGACGTCAATAAACAAAGAACTGACGACAATAAACAAAGAACTGACGTCAATAAACAAAGAAGTGACGTCAAGCAATAAAGAACTAACGTCAAGCAATAAAGAACTGACGTCAATAAACAAAGAAGTGGCGTCAATAAACAAAGAACTGACGACAATAAACAAAGAACTGACGTCAATCAACAAAGAACTGACGTCAATAAACAAAGAAGTGACGTCAAGCAACAAAGAACTAACGTCAAGCAATAAAGAACTGACGTCAATAAACAAAGAACTGACGACAATAAACAAAGAACTGACGTCAATAAACAAAGAAGTGACGTCAAGCAATAAAGAACTAACGTCAAGCAATAAAGAACTGACGTCAATAAACAAAGAAGTGACGTCAATAAACAAAGAACTGACGTCAATAAACAAAGAAGTGACGTCAAGCAATAAAGAACTAACGTCAAGCAATAAAGAACTGACGTCGAGCAACAAAAAATGACGTCAAGCACCAAAGTGCTGACGTCAAGCATCAAAGAAATGACATAACAAAACATAGATTTGTTTAAACAATGCACTACGTAGCTATTTCCACATTTAAAAAAAAAAATTCATAATCGATTCTAGAATTTACCTACCGCCGCAGTATCGTTCTATATTTACGATGTCAAAACACAGAGATAGCAATCGATTCTCTCCCACGCCCCCATTGGCTGTTTTCGAATTTCACGGGCACGCGGCCAGCTTACATAACAAATTATTGTTTATTTCAACAACTAAAAAAAAAAATTCCCAGCTTTTAATAAAATTGAAAACGAACACCGAACTTTCAACATGAATGAGTAATGATTTTTGTTTTTGTTTTGTTTTTAATTTTACGACATTTAAAACTAGGGTTGTTTTCTCGTTAAAATTAAATCAGCTTGGGGTGTATTTCCGGTGCCCTCTCCCCTTCCCCTCTCTCCCCTCCCCTTCATCTCCCACCCCCACTTAAACTGGATAAGGATTTATTTATGGAAACGGATGTTTTAAAAATAAATCTTCTACATAATTTGAACTGATCATTTGAACTTGACTCTTGGATGAGTCATGAATTCATTCTGGTCGTAATTTAAACGTATTATTAGATTTAATTCAAACATTTTAACATAATTATACATGATTTTTTTCTAAAGAACTTTTAATGTTTGATGTAATTTTAAATAGCTACTTTTTATGTTTTAAAAATTTTCACTTATTTCTTTTTTAGGGGCTTTTTTTTCTAGAAGTTAATTAAACACATGCCATTTAAAACATACTTCCATTCTTTTGTTAGTTTTTACATTTATTTCAAGTGTTTCTAATAATTTTCGTGTCTTTTAATTTTACAATTTCTCTACGCCAGTTGTTTTTTTGGGATTCATTTTTTTCTTGATCCTTGTGGATTCCATTACATACCTTGTCTGTTAGAGGCGTAGCGAGGGGGGGATACATATGTCCCCGGGCGCCGACCTTAGGGGGTGCCAAAATGGGTTAGAAAAACAAATTAAAATGTCACTTTAGCTGCAGTTTTGCATTGTAAATATAAAAAAATATATGTGAGGGGGGGGGGGGGGGCAAATGGAAAGTTTGAGAGGGGTGCAAATTGAAAATTGAAAGGTTGTTCAGTAGGGAGGCGTCAAATTAAAAGTTTGTCCGCAGGCGCCGGGAAGGGTCGCTACGCCTCTGTTGTCTGGTATTACTTGTTTCTGATTGCCTGCAAGTATATTCCATCCATCTCCACCTTCTTTTTCGACTTTCACGCTCAACTGGGATTTGTCTCGACTATTCCTACAGTATCCTGTTGTAGTAGGCATGTAATCTAACCATTGCAGAATCTTTTTTTTTTTATAGACAGTTATTTATTAAAAAAAAATTATAAATAACTTGTAACTTGTTCCATTTAATCTCTTGAAACTTGATAGCAAAGTTTCAGCGAAGTAAAATAAAACAGATTTTATGAAGAAAAAAATTCGTAGGTTTGGGTCATCCATAAAGTCACGCTTTTTGTGACGATTTTTTTTACCTCTCCCCTTCCACACCCTCACACATCGTGACTCAAAGTCAGACCATTCTCAAAATAGCAATTTTAATTATTATTTTTTTCTTAATTAAACATCGATTTCTATCTAAAATAGACCTTCTGAGTAAGCTCAGTCAACATACAGTCTATTAATTAATTTCTAATACAATTTACAAAAACAGTATTCTGAAACGCAAAACAACGCTTAAATTTAGTTTCTAATATTTTTTTAAATGCAAAATTGACGTCACAGTATCTGACATCTCCCCCACCCTCACCATTATCACACACGCACACATACACATACACACACACACACACACATATATATATATATATATATATATATATATATATATATATATATATATATATATATATATATATATATATATATATATATATATATATATATATTGTATATATATATATATATATATACAATAAGTTAGATTATTACGGAGATTTTATCCCTTGATATAAATTCACGCTACAAAACATATTCCATGGTAATGACAGCTTTTTTAGGCAGATGAAAACGAAGCTAATTTGATGAGCCCATTTTAGCGTGGACATTTATAGATGTTAAATATTATTTAACGATGACATCGTAAATTTGTATTTGTTTCATACAAGTGAAAAGTTTAATTTATTTTACAAATATGTGGACTTAACTGCACAATGCGAGAATAATTCTTAAAATCATTAATAAAATCAAGCGGGAGTGATCTCCCCTAAACTTTCTCATATATACTCAGATAACACAAAGCGGGATGGCAACTCCAGTGCAGTCGGGGTATAGACATTTTAAGAAATCAATTTTCAAATACTTAATTTTTTAAAATAGAATATAATCTCGTAGTAAAAAGAATCGCGCACCAACTTAAAAGCAAATAATATGTGTATATTAGGGCAGAGCATTAGTACTTTATAAAGAAAGACAGAGGAATCAAGTTAAAAATAAATTCTTATGCGGTTTTTGATAAATCGGAAATAGTGTAAAGTACTACTTCCGGTCACGGAAATTACTCAAAATTTGTCAGAAAACAGTGAATTAGATCTTCTACAAATACGTTAACATTTTTTTCTCCCTTACTGAAACAGTACTTTTAAGGTATACGCTTTTAAAAAACCGAAAGTAGAATAACTAACACTTCCGGTTACCGGAAATCGCTGAAAAGTTTATACTGAAGTACAAATTTGATATAATACTTATAAATGAAATTTCGTCAATGTAGCGGTAACGGTACTCAAGTTATTGTGTTCACACACGCACACACATACACACACACACACACATATAGACAAGATTGCAAAATTAAGTTTTTTTCGACTCGGAGGGTTCTAAAACGTCGAGATTTGTGAAAGTAAAAATTAAATTGCAAAACGTTATTAATATAATAATTAAGCGGGAGTGATCTCCCGTAAACTTTCTCGAATATACTTAGATAACACTAATGGGGATGACAACTCTAGTTTTTCAGAATCAGGGAGGTGTAAAACGTAAAGATTTGTAAAAATATCGATTTTATCGAAAAAAAAAAAAAATAATAATAATAAATAACAAATAATTAAAACTTAGAAAACAAATAGAAACTACCAACCAATACTGAGGTTAAATTAAATAAACATAACTTTAGAAATCCCAAAGCTACTTCCTCTCTAAACACGTCCTTTCCCATTGCATTATTTAATATAAACAAAGTGCTGACGTCATAGAAATTCTAAATTTATTTCAATTGCGTAGTAAAACACAACACAACGGGGGGCTTCTATTTGTAGTATCTTTAAATGAGTTGTAACATGGAATGCAAGTCCACTTGCTTGAACGTCGGAGATCATTAAATTTGTACTTTAAGTAAACTTACGTCAGAGAAATGCATTAAATTAATACCTCAAAAATACTTGTCGTGTGTATTATTTAGACAAAATCAGACGAAGTTGCTTAGGGAAAATGTTTTAAAACTTTTAAGAAAAGTCGTCCAATTTGTTGAATAATTTTTATTAAAAGGACAAAAACGTAACGCAACATATCTTTTCGGTTAATAAATTAATAATAGTAAATTGAACACCGCTTTTAGACTAGCGACATGTATCCTATACATGTCTAGAAAAAAAATTGCAACAACTAAACATATACGTTTTGTGTAACTTGTGCGAGTTTTCTTTCCTAGACATGTATATTATACATGTAGCAAGTGTAAAAACGCGAAAAAAGTGGGCCTTATCGAGTAAATTGAACGTTTTTGTATCGAAAACTTTTTTGTCTTTGTTCCGACTTAGCACTATAGCACAGTTTTAGAAATATAATTCAAAATATGAGTTTAAACCGTGATATCAAATAATGCATGCATTTTTCATTATTC
This sequence comes from Physella acuta, assembly GCF_028476545.2. Lineage (NCBI taxonomy): Eukaryota > Metazoa > Mollusca > Gastropoda > Physidae > Physella > Physella acuta. The sequence goes on along the minus strand of NW_026732849.1, from coordinate 52,449 downwards.
TATTATATTAGACAAGCCTTGAGCTAATTTTATTTCAAAATTAATGTGTACTTTTAAAAGTTGTGCATTAAAATACGTGTCCAGTTTGTGGTGGTGTGGGGGTTGGGGTGGGGTTGGGTTGGACAAAGTGGGGGAAGGGAGGTGGGTCTGCTTAAGAATTCGTAATGCAAAAAGTCGGTCTGACGAGTCTCTAAAAATATGTTTAAAATAAATATAATTTTTTTAGTGTTGTTGCGAAAGTGTGTGAGCATGTAGGGAGGAGATGTACGCCGTTGTGGTGGGGGGGGGGGGGGGGGGGGGGGAGATGTGTACAGGGTGAGGACGGTGTGAATTTTACTCTCTGAAAATTCGAAACTAAAGATGGTACGTAAATCTGACTCCAAGCCCTTTTAATCTGGCCTTCAGTCCAGAGGCGTAGCGAGGGGTGAACATATGTCCCCGGGCGCCGACCTTAGGGGGGGGGTTTGAATAAACAAATTGAAATTTGAGGGGGGGTGTAAATCGAAAGTTTGAGAGGGGGGGTGCAAATCGAAAGTTTGTCCCCGTTGCGTCGGGAAGGGTCGCTACGCCTCTGCTTCAGTCCACCCCTGCATAAGCTGATAAAAATATCACATAGGCAACTTTGTGTTGCCACCTCTACTCTTTAAGACACCACATATAATTTGTCTTATTATGTCTACTGTTGACAATCACCGGCCAGGGCGCAAGAGTTCCTATATGAACTTCAACGACTACGTTTTCGTGACCAAGGCGAACCACCTAGAAGGAGGCGTCCGGCTGTGGTCAGGCATGGAGAAGGGTGGGCGCTGCCATGCGACACTTAGTCCTAGACACAGTACTCTGTGTTGCCCCAACGACCCTAAAAAGGATTACGTGATTATTTATTACGAGATAAAAGTCCCGATGAGGGAGAAATGCAACGGGCGCTAGATTGATAGTGTTGTCTCTTTTCTCTAAACGAAAACCAAGTACCACGCTAAATTTAGACATTTCCACTTTATCTGGTAAAATTGATCTACACAGTGAACACAGGTAAAGTATATATTTTCTATATAAAGTCTATTTTGTTCCAAGGAAGAGGGGTGGTAGACGTTATCATTGAGTGTGTGTGTGGGGGGGTGGGGGGTGGGAAGCGTCGCCCCTCGACGAAGAAATGCCTGTAAGAAAATTTGCATACTACTTTTAAGATTAGACAAATAAATTAGGTGGTAATGTCAGTGTATCAATGACGTCATTTTATTGAGTGTACTTTTCCGGCTTTACAACTGTACATATTTCGTTTCGTTTTGAAAATTTCCTATATGTAACGTGACGTCACAGTCGTTCGCTGTGCAACTTTGAAATTTCCTTGTGTTTTCTCTAGAGCGTTCTGGACAGACAGACAGACAGACAGACAGACAGACAGACAGACAGACAGACAGACAGACAGACAGACAGACAGACAGACAGACAGACAGACAGACAGACAGACAGACAGACAGACAGACAGACAGACAGACAGACAGACAGACAGACAGACAGACAGACAGACAGACAGACAGACAGACAGACAGACAGACAGACAGACAGACAGACAGACAGACAGACAGACAGACAGACAGACAGACAGACAGACAGACAGACAGACAGACAGACAGACAGACAGACAGACAGACAGACAGACAGACAGACAGACAGACAGACAGACAGACAGACAGACAGGCAGGCAGGCAGGCAGGCAGGCAGGCAGGCAGGCAGGCAGGCAGGCAGGCAGGCAGGCAGGCAGGCAGGCAGACAGACAGACAGGCAGGCAGGCAGGCAGGCAGGCAGGCAGGCAGACAGACAGACAGACAGACAGACAGACAGACAGACAGACAGAATAGCAAAACCATTATAGTGGTTTAGTGGCTAAAGGAATAGGTTAGTAAAATGCTGTTACATTGGTGTGTGTACAATTTAAAATGTGTTTTTATTTATTAAAAAAATAATTTTACGCATTACACATTTGGTTGTGGTCGTTGAGTGATTTTTTTTTAAATAAGACAAAACGGAAGCTAGTTATGTATTTAAATATCAGATACATGACTTAGAAAGAATAAAATATAACGATAGGTATACTGTACCCTTTGAAACCTGACAGTCCATCGGGCAGGTGGAATAGAGTTAATATTTTTCGGTGTCCTAGGCATATGAAGAGCTAGTGTGGTCAACACTAAGGCCAATCGCCTTTACTTTTCCTAACAAAGGTTAGGTACACTTCATGGCTGATAGTACACTGTATACACGCGTTTGTCATCATAAGGATGAACGTATGTAAAGGTGAGATCGATTCAAATATTCGCCTATGATGTTCACAGGTTAACTGGTTTACATCAGGCTTCATTACATCAGATAGATGCCACAGTAGCTATGTTCAAAGTAAGGTTACATTATGAGTTCTCTACGGTTTACTGGTTTAATCGTTTAATAACTAATGCAGTGTGAGATTTGTAAATTTCAAAGGACGAATAAAGTGCGACATATTGTTATAAAATATTTTAGACAACGACAATGTTGAGATGCGTAGAGTTCGTGTGTAACAGGTGGCTGAGAATAAAGGACAGCGTGGTGTAGATGTGGATGTGCATGAAGTGTAATATGATGCTGATGATGCGCAGTGTGGTGTTGATACGAACAGCGTGTTCTGTGCTGTTGATGTGGATGGCCTTAGTGTGGTGTGGATGTTGATGATGTATAAAGCGGCGTAGACTCATGCGAGTAGATTGTGTTGTGCATGTGTGTTAAAACGAAAATTACTTAACACTAGATAAATGGCACGTTGAGGGAGACATACAACGGGCGCTAGGTTGATAGCGTTGTCTCTAAACCGAAACCAAAATCACTGGTGGAGAGGGTAAAGCACATCTACCGTCCTCTATTACGAAATAGAATTTATATCGAAAAAATATTTTTACCTTACCAGTGTCCGCCCCCTCCACAGAAAATTAAGTCCAACCCCCCCCCCCCCCCCCCCCCCCCCCCCCGAAAATTTCAAGTAATACCCTTCCGGGTAGAAAAAAGTCTGAAAGAAACACTGGTCTCATTTGTAGATCATACAGCCTAAAGGTAGAGCCTACATCGATAATATAGACCCGTTTCCTACTTTTGCCGCTAAACCTCAATCATAGAGATAGTGTTTCTTTTAGACTTTTTTCTCCGGGGGAGGAAGAACTAACATTGGGGAAGGGGGGGGGGGCTGCGGATTAAATTCTTCTGGGGGGAGGGGGCTGACACTGGTAAATGTATATTTTCTATATAAATTGTACTTCTTTTTTTAGGGGGGGGGGGGACTTAGACATTCTTCCTGCGTGGGGGGGGGGGGGGCTTCATAGTTTTGTGTTTTTAGATCTACTGTTCATGGCACCTCATGTACTTTGTGATGCCACTACCGATTTGGACACTAGTACTGCACTAAAACCATCGTGGTATTCCATGGATTCTTACGAAATCTCCTTGGTCCTAATATTTTATAACACAACAGCCACGAGCATAAGATTCTTGGAATCCTTAAAAAATACCTTAAGTAATTCTATTTCTAGTAAATCTATTTCTAGCTCATTCCCTTAATTAACTTCAGCCTTCTTCTCTTTCAGTAAGCATCTCATGTTTAATGGGAAACAATCACAAAAATAGATACAGAGTTGAAGCCCTTTAACAAAAAAAAAAAAAACTAAAATAAAATTAAAATGTCTGTAGATTTGTAACTTTTAGAAATGTGTTACGACGATCAAATTTCTACAATAAGTGCTGCGGAGATGAAACCCATATCAAATAAGCCAATCAATAATTCAAATATTATCATATATCAACATATATTCTTAAACATCAACAAACGATAATTAGTTCGTGGTAAATTTAAATTTCAAATCTCTTATTCCGTCATTAGAGACTGTAGTAATTGAATTAATTAAAATTAAAGTAAAACGACGTTCATTTTTAAGATATCGTGATTCTGTATGAAAATAAAGGGCGATATGAAAATACTATAATAAATTTTCTTTTCTTTTTTTAATTGTAAAATTGGAGGTGATTTCTTTCCAACTCTATCAAAGTTGTTATGCGCCATATGGCCTGTAGACTCCGACTTCTTTCTTGATTTGCTTAAACTAAACAGTCTTTGTCCACTCAAGAACAAATAGTTCGGCAGTAGTTATTTGATTTTGGAGTTGCCTCTCCTATACGGGTTTTCCTCCAACACAATTAAGTATACTTGAACATGTTAGGTACTATATTCTTAATATTCTCCGTTGACTTTGACTTGAGCCTAGGGCCGGCGCTACCTATAAATAAGGCGAACTAGGCGGTCGCCTAGGGCGCTGTCCGTAGGGGGGGCGCCGAAATGGGTTGGAAAAACAAATTGAAGGTTTGAGGGGGTGGGGGGGGGGGTGCAAATCGAACGAAAGTTTGAGAGAGGGGGGTGCAAATCTACGCCTCTGATAATACGGGGGCACGAAAAAAAATTGTGCTAAATAACCTGGCGCCGGCACTGCTCGAGCCTGTTTTTTCTTAATGAATTGGTATCATATCCTGTGTCCATCTAAAAACAAACTACAAAGCAGCCATTTATTTTATTTTGAAGGTTTCTCTCCTAGATGGGTTGATGTCCACAGCTATCGAGCTTTATCTGCAATATGCGCTCTTCCCCACCCCTCCCCCACCAGGGGCTGCCCCCAGTACGATATCCACGAAAATCTCGTGTTCTGATACCAGGCTGAAGTCTGTAGAACGTCAATGAGTCCACCCAGCATTGATGGGTACCTGACTCATGTTAAGGAAAGTAAAGGCGCATGAACATAGTGCTGAACGGACACTCCCTTCATATGCCGAGGTTAGTGAAACACGTGAACTCTACTTCACCTGCCCCATAAAACCTTTTGGAAGGATGCTTTTATTTTTTATATTGGAAATTATTTTTTTTTGGACGTTCATTCGTTATTTTTAGTTTGAATGGTTATAATTATTAACGACCTATGATATTCCAAAGCTAACATTTTCAAAAAGCTTGGTGGGCTTAAGTTTTAAAATAAAATAATAAATATGTTAACTATAATGGTTGTGATTTAAATTTAAAAAAAAAAAAGCGTCTGTTTTAAAAATTGGCACAACAAATAAAAACTGAGGATGTTTTGTATAGTTTTTCGTGTTAGGTAGGCTACTTATTTTCATGTGTTCGAAATGATCAAAAATTTTGACAATCATTTGCAGATGTTAAATTATATATATAAATATATATATATATATATATATATATATATATATATATATATATATATATATATTTATATATGCATTTATGTATACTCAGGAAAAATGTCTGCATTTCACCTTAACTACATCTATTTATATACTGTATCAAAAAGCTAAGCAAAAAACCCGAAGCCAAACACAGTCTAATTAAAACATCGAATTTTCATTATGTAAAACAAACATGATTTAATCAGCATGAAATGTCCATTGCAAATTAGAACCAGATTCCGGTACAATGTTACAGTTTTGCTTCTATATGAGAATAACGAAGCTCGATGATTGTTGTTGATAGGCAAATTTTCCTGCAAATTGAAAGGCGTCTACGAGGACTGGGAGTAGGAAATGGAAGTATTTTTTGTAGTCATAGAATTTAATAATGCTATAGACAAAATAATCAAACCGTTGTGGAAGAATTTTAATTAAAAAAATGATTGCTTGTTCTAATTAGATAATTCAATATAGGGTTAATGTTGCATTGGAGAATGTAGGTTTTTTGTCTTAATAATAAATAATATGCAATGGGGTTTCTAATTCGTTCTTGGCTGTAATAGGGCTGGTAGGTAGGTCACCAACCAGTTCTATTGCTCATGCAGGTTTTATTGAGCCGTAGAACTGGTTGGTGACCTACTTATCAGCCCTATATTGGAGGAGAGTTCCTCGGCCACAGCCATCGAGACAAACCCTTCGACGACGCCGACATGTCTAATGGTTCACGTTTTTAGTCAAACATCCCCCCCACGAGATTAGGGATCTTGCTATGAGGGTACCTTCGAAAGGTACCACGAATTATAGTACTGTAGCCAATAAGATTTTTTCCAAAAAGGACAGTCTTTATTAAGGTTTATCGCGTTTTTATCCCACTCCGCCCCCCCCCCCCATTAGGAGTGTCCCATACAGATGAATGAGTAGTTAACATACATGTATTTCAGATACAGGTAACTCTGTACTGCATTATGGTTGTGATAAGAAAGTAGAAACTGTTTTCAGTCGCTCTTTTCATTATTTATAAAAAAAAAAACACCTCAAAACGAAATAAGTCGTTACTTTTAATACTTTAATTTTAAATGTCTTTATTGTTAATCTTGGCAAAGAATTGCGACCTATTTGTGCTTGTTCTAGAGACGTTAGCAATAATTGTGCTTCTAACAAATATAACCATGCTTAATTTTAAGGAAAGCCTATACAAATGCATAAGAAAAACAAGCTTATAATGCCTTATTGCATAGAAGAGCTTTTTTTTTTTTAAATTTCTTTCCTGACTGCTTGCGCTACATCATTGCCTGAAGTTTTTATTTTCATATCAAACTATAACATACATAATTATCATTGGGGGTCACCCATCAATGACGTCACACTCCTTGGAGGGACGAGGGGCCTGAATTTTGTGACGATATGTGATGAAGATGAGAGGGGGGGGGGGGGGGGTCGTCAGAAAGTGCGACATTAAGAAGATGAATGTTGGCCGTCATTTGGTGTTTTTTGGAAGCTGTTTGTAAATTATGTTAGTAGTTGATTAATATATTCTATGTTGACCGAAATCAGTGAAAATTTTACTAAATTTTAGAAAGAAATAGATGTTTTAAAAAATTTAACTGCAATTTTGAGAGGTGGGGGGGGGGGGGGGCTTGTTGGCAGAGTGGAGGTGGTAAAAATAAAAGCGTTACGTCATTTATGGATGACCCCGTTAGCAAAAGAAATCATTAACATGCAATTATATCATTCTGGCTTCAGTTAACATATGATTTAGACAATGAAATTATAACAAAAGCTAACACATAGAATCTACATTTGCTGTTAATGGGGAATATAACGCCAGCACGTAATGAACTTTGACCTAAATGTTCGATCTAAACTTTTCAATTCTCTCCCCTTACCCACAGGTAAATATATATTGCGTTTTAATTTAAGAATGGTTAAAAAATCGATAGCGTTTCCTGATTGTTAAAATAATGTGTTTAAATGTTGATTTTTTTTTCAACAAGAAATAAACTTAGGTATACAACTGGTGGGCACTGATTGGGTTAATGTAAATAAATTGTTAAATCTAGTCAAAAATCATGTCTATAGACTATACTAAATAGTGTAATAAGTAAAATTAATGTCATTTATGACTAGACTGGGTTTTCTAGTAAATTTTTCTACTTGTATTAGGGTAAAAATATTTTTTTTGAGCACATCACAATGTTAAATATTAAAAATCAGTGCATGATAAACGTTATCCTAACAATGCGGCTGTAATTGTGATGCACATTTATCCTGAAAACTTGGCTCATGATAAACTGACAATACAGCAATGACAACACATATTAAGTATGGGATTCATGGTAAATGATAAACAGTTATCCTACGAATACAAGCAATGATAAACATATACTATGAAGATAAACAATTATCCTGAAAACTTAACACATCACAAACATCCCAACAACACAACAAATATTTAGTATGAGATACACAATTATCCTGAGAACATGGTAAATGATAAACAGTTATCCTACCAATACAAGCAATGATAACATACTATGAAGAAAACAATTATCCTAAACACATGTTAAATGATAAACAGTTATCCTACCAATACAAGCAATAATAAACATAATATGAAGATGTACAATTATCCTGAACACATGTTAAATGATAAACAGTTATCCTACCAATACAAGCAATAATTAACATACTATGAAGATGTACAATTATCCTGTAACATAGCATGTGACAGACACCCTACCAGTTTTAGCAATGAAAACTATTATGTCTTGTCTGTAATCCAGACACTACAAATGAGAACAGTACGTTCAACATATTACCATAAAACAGAAAAACACTGTATGTTGATCCCTGTTTAGACCAGCATATGTCACTGTCAACAACATAAAATATCAACAGTAATTAAGTTAACTTTGAAGCAAAAAAAAAAAAAATAAAAAAAAAAAAAAATAAAAAATAAAAAATAAAAAAAAAAAAATAAAAAAAATAAAAAATCAACATATAAAATGTTAGCTATAAAAAAACCTGTTGAATATCAGCAGTGTTAATAAAAAAAAAACATACATAAACTTCATGTTTCATCATTAAATTTATGGCACTGCACATGGAGATGAGAACAAGCCTGACTAAAGACTGACTAGTGGCACCTATAGATTCTATTAACTGAGCAAAACCCTGAATGTTTCAACGAAGTCTTTATCAAGTCTGGCATTGTACAGATTTAAAAAAAAAAGTTCTAAATATAACTTGTACTTTACTGGCGAATTTCTTGTTATTCATGATGGTAATCTAGAAGTGAGTTCAACCCAGTTCAAACATATCACTTACATGACATTTAGTTCATCGTGTCAGGTCAGCTAACCACTAACATCAGGTACAGACAAATGTCAGGATTATTAAAATGTATGATATGAGTTTGCTATAACTGTCTTCTGAATAGTTAGGTTTCTATTTTTGAAAACTGATGGACCATGAGGCAAGTGAGGCAGTGTTCACTTGTTTCTGTGACCTAGGCATATGGAGAGATAGTGTAGTCAGCACTATGCCCAGCTGCTTTTCCCTAACATGAGTTAGGTAACCCATCAGAGCTGGATAGACTCAGGCTCATTCTACTGACTTAAAACAGATTTGAACTCGAGAATTTCGGGATAGCAGTCTATCGCTCTACCACTAGGCCACACTGTCCCATTGTCTGACATGAGTTTGCTATAAATTTCATCTGAACAGTAATGACAGGTAATTTTTGCAATAAATTTCATCTCATTGAAACAGAAAGGTCAAGTATTTTTGAATAAATGTCATGTCATTTAAACAATAATGTGTTATCCATAAATGTCATGTTAAATGAACAATGTCAGATAAGATTTCCCATGAATGTCATGTCTATTTATCATTTGTATTTATCAGCTGGAGTTAATACCAAGCTAAGGGCTGTTCCATCCCTAAGCCTTATATTAATAAACTTTAACATCATTTCATTATAATTATACCGTGATCGATTTAACTTTCAGACCTTTCTTACATTAACAGCCCATAAGCCAACAGTGCAATTACATAAAAATGAAAGAAAAATACAAAAGCTAAACGTCGTAAGCTTAAAGCAATTTTCGTCACAAAGCTCAAAACTGCATTTTTACTATACAGCACTTAGAATGTCTGACAGCAAACGACTTTTTACAAATGCAAATATGAAATAGCAGATAAGTTAAAATAAGCTACATACAAGTTTGTCTAAGCCTTAAGAACATAAGTAATTGATCAGCTTATATCAGTAAAACAGTACTGATCATCTATTTTGTATTAAGTAAGACACTTAGTTAGAGTTAGCAAATAAATAACAGTAGGTAAGAAAAAATTTTTTTTTATATATCTATATGCTGAGGTTAATTTTTAATTAAATTGTTTGCACATTACTTTCAAAGTATCAGCATGTTAAAAAATAGCTTAGTTTTATTAGGTGTATCAAAATCTTTTGTTAATCATATCACAGCATTTCACACTTATATAATTTACAAAACTGTACATAAAAGATGGATTGGAAACCTTTTGTCACTTAGATTTTGTATAGTTTACAAAACTGTACATAAAAAATAGTTTGGAAAAATGTTTGCCCCTCAAAATTTGTTAACACATTCATTTTGTTTATTCTTAAGGTATTTTAAATTCAACAAGAAAGCACAGTGCACTTAAGACAGGTCAACCAATCAGCTATGTGTTACAATGACGTTACACAGAATATAAGTACAATACTTAGTAATAAAACATCTAGCAACTTTCTGTTTCTCAATAATTCAATGTTAGGTATAAATAAGAGGGCCATCCAAAGTGTTTTGTGTCAATAAAAAGGTCACTTTAAGTGTTTTATGTAAATTAGAGGGTCAGGTCAAAAGGTTAATCACCATTAAGCAGACCTAATGCTGGACGACTACTAGTGTGCTTTCTATGATTTATATGGGCCCAAGTTAGTGAGTTATCCTTTTGAACAGTACAGTAGAGTTCACCTGTTTCATTGACCTCCACATATAAATAGATAGCATTTGTTTATTCTCAGACATGTGTCCTACACCAAAATATAAGAAGCTATCTTAAAAATAATTCTTAAAGCTAATTTGAAAAAAAAAAAGCTTATTAAAAAGAAATTCAATATAAGGAATTTAAAAAAAAGTGTTAGGCATTTTGGATGAACCTGTGATGTTAAAAGCTTAGAATGTTAGAGCCAGCAGAAAAGTTGTTTGTATAGTCACAACCAGTACATCAGTGATAGCTTTACTTATTATAAACACAAGAACCAGCTAATTTCACACAATTTCACACATGTTGGAGGTGTAAGAGGCTATTTTAACATTTACACAAGAGAAGCCACTATACAAAAACGTACTTAGAATGAGACTGATTTCTGAAATTATATACATCACAATTTAACACCCCCATGGTTGTTAAAATATCACAAGTTTTTGAAATTTCTTTTTAAAATATTGATTTTCGTTGCTCAATATTAAAAAAAAAATGAGATCTGGAAGAAAAAATGTGTAGATACCATTCCCTTAGAAACCTTGTAAAATTCATTATAATTTCATGTAAAATGTTGCATCAAATATTTAGAGCAGTTATCTCCCATTTGCAATATTAACAGTTGTCTTTCATTAACAAAATAAATGCAGTTTTCCTAGCATCTAGTCAAAAGTGCATCAGGAAATTGGAGTGGGTACCGTGACAGGTGTTTCCATTATAATGCTGTCTCTGTCTTCACCTTCGTGCACTACCACCACTATGTCCCCGCTAACATTTATCAGACATTGCCCCTGGGGAAAAAAAAATTGAGCAAACTTTTTTGAACAAAGTGACATACAAGCTATTTATAGCTCAGTAGTCATTAAATTGATTAAAGTCACACAGTAATTTTTGAGCCAATGTTGTAGCTTTTTTTGGAAAGTATTAAGTAAACTAGTTTTAAGTTCAGTTAAGTGAAGAAACACCTTTGTATAATAAAATATTTAAAAGCTAATTTTAAATTTTACGAAAGCACATCGCTGCATATACGTAATTTCTATAAAAAACATTTAGACCAAGCACAAATAATTCCAGCTCTGAGGCAGTTTTATTTTTTTTACTCTGAATTACCGTTAACAAATAGTTGCAACAACTATATTTTTAATTAAAATTTTTTAATACTTTGTTCACTTTCAATTACAGTTTTAAAACTATTGATTATATGAAGATATGAAGTTCCCTTTTTTAACCTGATGGTCCATGAGGCAATTGAAGTTTACCTATTTCTGTGACCTCAGCATAGGAAGGGATAGTGTGGTCTCATTATGACTAGACAACCTTTACTTTCCCTAACATAAGTTAGGTACCCATCAGAGCTGGGTGGACTCAGTGAAGTTCTACAACCCAATTCAATCTCGACTTTCAGGTTAGCAGTCTAGAACACTACTATTAGGCCAGGCAGTTCCCCACATTTCTCATGTGCATTAACAAATAGTTGCAACAACAATAATTTTAATTAAAAAAATGTAAAAACTTTTTTTCACTTTGAACTACTGTTTTGAACTACTAGTGATGTGCATTAACAAATATTTGCAGCATCTATAATTTTGATTTAAAAATCTAAAAAATTTTATATTTCACTTTGAACTACTGTTTGAACTAGTAAACATGTGCATCAACAAATATTTCCAGCATCTATAATTTTAATTTAAAATTAAAAAAAAAACATTTTTCACTTTGAACTACTGTTTTGAACTAGTAAACATGTGCATTAACAAATATTTACAATTTTAATTTTTTAATTTGTTCACTTTGAAGTAGTACACTGAAAAATGTAATGATGTAGTAGCTCTCACCTGATTCTTCTGAGGGTTGTTCTCTAGAATACAATGTGACATGTTGTAGGCCAGCAAAGCATTTCCACCTAGAGCTGCCACATGAGCTCTAACAATGGCCATCACTTCAAGGATAAAACTCTGCATGAATCCACCCACACCACCGTACTGGGGGAAGACAACAGGGAGGGGATGTAGGATAGATATTTTTTTAAAGATAGGACATAGGACAGATATTTATACAGCGGACATAGGACAGATATTTAATCAGAGGACATAGGACAGATATTTAATGATAGGACATAGGACAGATATTTAATCAGAGGACATAGGACAGATATTTAATCAGAGGACATAGGACAGATATTTAATGATAGGACATAGGACAGATATTTAATCAGAGGACATAGGAAAGATATTTAATCAGAGAGGACTAAGGACAGATATTTAATCAGAGGACATAGGACAGATGTTTTATGAGAGAGGACAAAGGACAAATATTTAATCAGATAATAGAGGCATAGGACAAACATTTAATCAATGGAGGACATATTTTAATCAGATGAAAAGAAAGGACATAGGACAGATATTTAATCAGAGAGGGGACCTAGGAAGGACAGATATTTAATAAGAGGACATTGGACAGATATTTATACAGAGGATGTAGGACAGATATTTAATCAGAGGACAGATATTTAATCAGAGAGAGGACATATGACAGATATTTTATGAGAGAGGTCAAAGGACAAATATTTAATCAGATGATAGAGGCATAGGACAAACATTTAATCATTTGGAGGACATAGGACAGATATTTTTTTATCAGATGGAGAGAGAAGATATAGAATAGACACAATCATTGGCATAGTGTGATGGTTACAAATTTTAACTTGTACTGGCCTCTGATCCCACCCCCCCCCCCTACATCACCTTGGTATACTCCTGTATTTAATTAGCTTCTTTTATCACAGTACTGCTAACTAATTTGTTTAAAGTTAGCCTTTTGGACCTGGTGGTCAATAGAGCAGATGGAGTAGAGTTCACCATTTTTTAAACAACAGTTTATGACGGATAAGTGTTATCAGTTCTATGCCCAGCCACCTTTTCTTTCTCTAATGTAAGTCAGATAAGGGCGGACTTTGGGGTTCACTACAGACTAGAGCCAGGGATCTGAACTCAAGACTTCTGGGTTAGCAGTTATGCATGCTACCCTCCGATAGCGCTATCCCTTACTATTAACTAATGACATAAGAAAAAAAAAATGACATTTTAACATTAACTATTTAAGACCGTAATGACGCTCCCATAAGTTGAAAGGCCTGCCTGGCTTGCCATAACTACGCTACCAGCATCCGATAAAACTTTCTCTATTTAACTAGCTTAACTAAGTTATGTCGCCACATTATAAAATTAACCACAATTAAAGTACTTATGCTAATACTAATCCAATCCATGATTTTGAAAAAAAAAATGGATGTACTTTCATTTTTTGTGAATAAGAACCCATACAAAGTAATTCTTAAAATTAATTTTTCCAACAAAAGAGTATTTTTGCCCGAAAAAAAAATCTTTATTTTTTCTTCTTAAAAACAAAGTAATTATCTTTCTTCAATAAATAAATAATTACTTAAAATTTATATCAGTGTGTAGGGCATTCAATTACAATTAATTTGTATCCGAAATGTGTGGGGTTTAAATCTGCGGGTAAAAAGATATGGGTCGTTTTGCCACAGGGGTACTAAAAAAATTTAGTGAAAAAAAAATTCAGGTGAAATGTGAAAATAATTATGGGCTTAAAGAGTTAACACATAGAACAAGAATGGGATAAGGATTGTATGGAAACACAACTGACCTCTTTGACAGCAGTACTTTCCCTTATGAAGAAAAAGTTATAGTAGCCCAGGTATTTATCAATGCGACCATTATAAACAACATTCATAGGTGTCAGCTCTATCCCCAGTGTGGGCTGGAGAAATACACATAAAATAATCTTGTTGTAACTTTTTTAAATTAACAAATGGCATATGTAGCAAAGGATTGTACAATAATTATTTCAGATAAAATATAGTTTGTGTTTTTACATAACCAATATTTATTGTTTCAATACAAAGAAGTTGATGAAAAAATGTAAATTTCTAGAATTTTAATTAGCACCATGTACGTATAGAACTTGCACCTTGTGTTTTTACATAAAAACTTTAGTAGGCCTACTTTGCAAGTATAAAAGTTGGTTTCTTGAGTGTGCATTATTACTAAGGTAGTGAAAATTTGAACTACAGAGATGGATCATAAGATAAGAAACTTACAGGAAATTTTGTTCTTGGTGAATCTCTGATCTGTTTTAGAGCTGTGAAAAACATAAAATTAATGGTAGAAAATTTATAGTATAATGGGTAAAATATGTTTTATTTGTCACATGAACATTCTTTTTAACACAGAAATTTATATTTATGAAAAAGGTAAGAACAGAATTAAAGTTATAAAAGATGACTTGAGTCTACAATAAAGAAAATATTGGTAACCTCCTACATTCATTTTAAATGTAAAGGCTAAGAACATAGTGAAGTCTAAAGTTTAAATCAGTGTATAAACATTGAGCCCTGGGTTAATGATAAATACTATGAGAGAGGGAGCAGTTATTTAAAATAGCTGTCTTAATATTGCTTTTGACAGGATGCGTTCATCACTTTTTTTAGACCTTGTATATGGAGGAGCTATGCCTAGCAGTTGTTATTAACTAAATAAATACTTAATTGTGTTGGAGGGGTTCCCTTCCTACTAAAAATTAAGAACGAAGAAGAAGAAAAACTAAATAAGGTATGCATTAGAGCTGGCTGGATTAGGAGAGATACTAGGTATTTAAGCATGAGATCTGAATCTGAGACTTTGAGGTTAATAAATGAGTGCTCTACCACTCAACCATGCCATCCCATGAGGAAGTGATGCCAGATTTTTGACATCAAAGAAACAAAAGTAAGTGCGATTTCACTTAACATCACGAGTCAATACCTGGACAGTTTAAAAACATGGTACTCACATCTGCCAAGTTGGTTGGCCATGCTGTTGAGCCGTGAAACAGCCGGGTGAGTGGACACAGTTGATGTGGACTGTGTTTGTGGGTCAACTCCCTCTATAGGAAACATCATGTCATCTGTTTGGTTGGAGGGGGCTAGAACTGCTGAGTCTAAAAATAGAACACAATGAAAGAGGTGAGTGGACACAGTTGATGTGGACTGTGTTTGTGGGTCAACTCCCTCTATAGGAAACATCATGTCATCTGATTGGTTGGAGGGGGCTAGAACTGCTGAATCTAAAAATAGAACACAATGAAAGAGGTGAGTGGACACAGTTGATGTGGACTGTGTTTGTGGGTCAACTCCCTCTATAGGAAACATTATGTCATCTGATTGGTTGGAAGGGGCTAGAACTGTTGAGTCTAAAAATAGAACACAATGAAAGAGGTGAGTGGACACAGTTGATGTGGGCTGTGTTTGTGGGTCAACTCCCTGTATGGCTGGAGGAGGCCAGATAAACATACACAAAAAAAGAACACAATGAAAGAGGTGAGTGGACACAGTTGATGTGGACTGTGTTTGTGGGTCAACTCCCTCTATAGGAAACATTATGTCATCTGATTGGTTGGAAGGGGCTAGAACTGCTGAGTCTAAAAATAGAACACAATGAAAGAGGTGAGTGGACACAGTTGATGTGGGCTGTGTTTGTGGGTCAACGCCCTCTATAGGAAACATCATGTCATCTGATTGGTTGGAAGGGGCTAGAACTGCTGAGTCTAAAAATAGAACACAATGAAAGAGGTGAGTGGACACAGTTGATGTGGGCTGTGTTTGTGGGTCAACTCCCTGTTTGGCTGGAGGAGGCCAGATAAACATACACAAAAATAGAACACAATGAAAGAGTCTCAGTAGAGTGGGGACACAGTTGAGGGGGAGGAGGATTGTGTTTGAAGGGGTGAAGAACTGCTGAATTTAGATAATAAACACAATTAAAGATTGCAAAAAAAAAATTAAGATTATACAGCAAGAATGAAGATGCATTGTATTATTTTTTAAAAGAAGTCATGGTCTGACTGTAGCACTTGAATGCTAAAGAGAAATTTTCAAAGATGGAACATGGGCTCAAGTCTGTAGTACTTTTCTGAGTCCACCTAATTCCGACTCACATTAAAGTAAAGGCAGCTGGGCATAGTGCTGACCACACTATTCCTTCTTATTCTAATGTCAGATAAAAGGTGAACTCTACTCCATTAGCCCCATGGACTGTCAAGTGCAGGTCAGAAATATTAACTTTTAGAAATACTCAGCCATGATGCATAGAATTACTTACTTGGCCATGTTGCATAGAAATACTTACTTGGCCATGTTGCATAGAAATACTTACTTGGCCATGTTGCATAGAAATACTTACTTGGCCATGATGCATAGAAATACTTACTTGGCCATAATGCATAGAAATACTTACTTGGCCATGATGCATAGAAATACTTACTTGGCCGTGATGCATAGAAATACTTACTTGGCCGTGATGCATAGAAATACTTACTTTGCCGTGATGCATAGAAATACTTACTTGGCCATGATGCATAGAAATACTTACTTGGCCATAATGCATAGAAATACTTACTTGGCCATGTTGCATAGAAATACTTACTTGGCCATGTTGCATAGAAATACTTACTTGGCCGTGATGCATAGAAATACTTACTTGGCCATGTTGCATAGAAATACTTACTTGGCCATGTTGCATAGAAATACTTACTTGGCCATGTTGCATAGAAATACTTACTTGGCCATGTTGCATAGAAATACTTACTTGGCCGTGATGCATAGAAATACTTACTTGGCCGTGATGCATAGAAATACTTACTTGGCCATGTTGCATAGAAATACTTACTTGGCCGTAATGCATAGAAATACTTACTTGGCAATGTTGCATAGAAATACTTACTTGGCCATGTTGCATAGAAATACTTACTTGGCCGTGATGCATAGAAATACTTACTAGGCCATGTTGCATAGAAATACTTACTTGGCCGTGATGCATAGAAATACTTACTTGGCCGTGATGCATAGAAATACTTACTTGGCCATGTTGCATAGAAATACTTACTTGGCCGTAATGCATAGAAATACTTACTTGGCCATGTTGCATAGAAATACTTACTTGGCCGTGATGCATTCTGCAGACGAGTGAACATTTTTGTTGAACTGGCAGAAGTAGAGCTTGGCTGGCTAACATCCTGAAGGCCTAAACAGCAGCCAGTCACAGCAACCTGGGAATAGCACAACTTTCTAAACAAACTATCTTAACAATATGACTGCAGTGTGGGAATAGCAAAACATTAAAAAAAAACTCTTAACAATAACAGCACTGCAGTGTGGGAATAGCAATACTTTTTCAACTACGACCTAATTATTATTATAATAATAGAATTGTAGTGTAAGAATAGGTAATGTTATACGAGGTCATAACAAGCACTTGCATGGTTATGTGACTAGTTAACTGGAGAAAAGATTTTAAACTTACATTTATTTCATCTTCATCTGGGAGATCAACATTGAAGCAAATATCAACAAGGTAACAAGGTTTAAAATGACGTAATTTGAAGCACAGGCGCTAGCAAAATTAAAATAATATTATTAATTATAAGACATATAAAAGATTATGTGTTAAAATGGCAATAATCCTGAGTGGTACAAGATAGGTCTTTTCCAATAGAGGCATAGTAAATATATATTTATATGTATACATATCTACATTTGGCATCAGAATTTTATATATTTTTTCCTATATATTTTTTCCAATATATATTTTATCATGCAGGTACTCTTGGGTCTTAATCATTGTGGCCATTTTCTTAACTTAGAGTAAACTTATTCTATATGTATGACTAAATTTATATTTATCACTAAGCCAAATACAATCATACATAAAGCGGAGAGCTAATAATCAACTGTTTGCATATATTAAGTCGTGTGATTGACTTAATAAATTACATTCAATATCTGATAAAACGAATGAATAATGTATAATCTTTGACTACTCACCCGTAATATTGTGTTAAAAATATTTGAAAAATCTAAACTACAGTTAATGGTAGGTTGATATCTCACAAGCACATTTTGTGTGAACATCTGAGAATAAAAAAAAATAACTCAAGAATACTTATCATTACTTCAATATTTTATCTCTCTCCTGAAATCTAATCAAAGCACCCTTTATTCAACATCAGGTTACATGCCCACAGCATATGATGGAATTGTGACCATTACAATTAAAACAAATCTATAATAGTATTAATATATATAATAGGTACCAATTAGATCAGGATAGATTCAGCAAAATGAACTGAGTCAGTATATACTCAAAATTGCAGAATGGCTGCTGTACTGTAATTTTCACTAAACCCACAATGTCTTTTCCTACTTTAAATCCGAACAACTTTTGCCTACCTTAAATCCCCAACATCTTTTGCCTACCTTAAATAAACCCCTAACATCTTTTGCCTGCCTTAAATCCACAACATCTTTTCCCCATCTTAAACCCACAATATCTTTTACCAACCTTAAACCCACAATATCTTTTGCCTACCTTAAACCCCCAATGTCTTTTAACTACCTTAAAACATGGCATGCTGTCTTTCTTTTAATATAAAATAAATAACTTCATCATTAGCTAGACAATTGGTCAATTGAGAATTGACATAAAGAGAGCAAAACCTGAGCAAAAATATGTTATGCATGTATCAGGCGACCCTCTCTCCACACAGCTGATGAAGAAGCATTACCGTTACAACTTTACATTTGAGATTGAGTATTTAATATGACGTACCTGTAAATTTCCACTAATCCTCTCAGGTGAAACTCCAGGAGGGATCTGAGTGTTACACAGATCAAAACCTTCAGGTGGGATGACATCATGAAGGATCATGGCCACGGCGTTATCCTTTAAATCATCAATCTAAAAGGAAATGTGTGTATCTTTGTAACTGGTAACAGATTGGTAAGTTTGATACAGGATGAAAAGCCATGTATCAGAAAAGAAATCAGTTATTTTAAAATGGAAATGATCATTCTGAGCAAAAATGCTAATTAGATATATGATAAGCAATTTTTTTTCCAACATTTCTTTTGAACAAAAAATTGAATAGGGAAAATTGAATTAATAAAAAAAAAACAATATAATCTGTTTTAAGTATTCTGTTAACAGCAGATGTGATTTTATGTATTCATGAAACTATGATTAGAGAGAGATGAGAGAGAGATGGAAGGAATTTCCTCCAACACAATTAAGTATTACATGTCAACATGTTGTGAGCAATATAGGCTGTTGATTTCGATTTCAGCCTTTTTTTTCTAGATTTGCTTTCAGTCTTTAAGGCAGCACTTATATGAATTTCTCTCCTAGATGGGTTGCTGTCCCCAGCTATCGAGCTTCAAATGTTGATCAAACCAGCTAAATAAAACCTAACTTCCCGTTGCAGACAATAATACAATCCACTCACCACAAGTACAAATGTGTTTTTATCTGATGTTTCTTCAAGGCAGAAATTACCACCACTGTCGTCTTTATCCACTTCATCATCCGCTATTAAGCTGTGAGGGCTGTGTTCTTGTTGCCGATCCTGTTTTATGAAATGTTGGCTGAACACTGTAGTTTATATTTTACAAAAGGGAGACAATCTATTTTTTTTAAAAATCCATAACCTCTTAATAAGTTATGGAAAAAAATTTAGACTCACAAGGGTTGAGTTAAAATTAAAACAAAAAAATATGACTAACAGTTTTTAAACTAATAATAGTTTTTTTGGTGCTTTATAAAAAAAGATGAATTATTTACTACTATATCAGTGCCCAGCCTCTCCCTATGCATCTGTACAGTTCTAATGATTCTCTTCTGTAAGGTAATAAGGTCTTGACTTTCCTGGGCAGTTGCAACCTAAAAAGGAAAACCACATTTTTTTTTAAAGAAATTAATAAAACATTTTTAGTTATACAATTTTTAATCATTTTGTAGAAGCAAGATTAAACAAAACCCATGTCAATTTACATTTGAGACATTTTAAATTCATATTTAATTAATAAAAATGTTTTGCCTTCCAAAATTCATAAGATATCAAAACATTTCTTTTTTTATCATTTTATCTAACTTAGAGATTTAGAAATTTCCAAAAAAAAAAAAAAAAAACCCAACAAAGTAAATGAATTATTAAAAAAATCCAACTTATGGATAAAATGTAAAAAGTAAAGTAAATGCATGACTTACTTCAGTAGAAATTTTAGGCTGTGGAGGTGCCGGCAAAGGCCCAAGGTAAACCCCAGTGGCTGTCTGTTGATGACAAAAATAATGTATAAAATCCTAACAGATTTGAGGTATCTATCTGCAAGATTACACTTGGTATGAACACAATGCTTTTAACTACAGTTACTAATACAAGTAAATTTTCAGTTACAAATCTCAAAATGCTACCATTAGAATTAAATAAAGCATACTTACTGCAACTGCTACAATCATATTTACACCTAAACATATTTGTATCCTGAGACCGAATAAGCTGTTGAGCCCTCGAATCTAAACAAAAATATAAAGGAAAAGTTATGACTATAAAAATAAAGTGCATCATTCATTCATTATAAGATTTATTCACCATCTTACCTTTAATTTATTAATGAGTTGATTGTGAAGTTCATATTCTATAAATGGTAACATCTGCAAAAAAACAAAAAATTGCTACATTGTCATTATGCTGGTATTTCTGACAGCCATACCATAAAAATTAATAGAATCTAATATTACTGATTCTTATTCTATTTTATTCATCCCTTTGTCATTGCATAGAGCATTGTAAGAGAAGATGAAATAATAATAATTGTACTTTTTAAACATCATTTAATACCTCAACATAGTAAGCTATCAATTACCAATTACTTTTTTCTCAAGATTTTAATATTTTATATTTTATATCATATTTCCGACCTTGGGGCTTATAATTGACGTACATATACAATCAGAATAAAAAATATATATATAATATTGTACAAAAAACGAACTGCTTGAGCACCAAATTACAACAAAGTTTATCCTACTCACATCACTAATCTCACGAGCCGATTGTTCAGAGCTTTTGTTCTTGTTTTTGGCTCGACAAAGTCTGAAAAATGTTCAGAATCTTGCATGACATAAATTTCTACATTTTGTTTCTAAGTACTTTTTCAAATCTTTATAGTTAACCATGAGCTCCTGACCCTAAAATCCCTGTGCCCCTGAGCTTAATGAACACACACCAGACTTTCAATAAAGACTATGAATATAACTGCAAAGTTAATTTTATTATTTAGTGAACCTTTGTACATTCATTATTGCCAAAAATTATGCTTTATAATGCCAGTCCTCACAGCAGGCAGACCTTTTTTTCAGACATAGGTAGGTGTGGTCATAAGTAAAAAGCCAATTAATGGAGTTTTCAAATCACTTTTTCATCGTAAGTTGCCAATGAACCAAAAAAATTAGTTTGTGGCCATTACGAGTCGAACAGTACTAGTTAACTACTTTTTAAATTTTCCATTTTATGTACGGTTTGTCGATTTATTCGTCTGCCAGAGCACTGACATTTTAGACTTGGACCAGGTTCAAAAGGTTAAGTTAAAACATGTTAATTATAGACTACTGTGTTATAGCTTACAGCTAACTGTTATAAGACTACAGATATAATCCAGTTTACAAATGTAACAATGATCTGCCTACCTTGCTTGTATCAGACAACCTTTACTCCATATAGGTATGTCTTGGGGCGGATCAACTGTTGTGAATAATACTTCAGGTACACTTTTTTTCCTGAAGTGATAACATATTAATGTCAATCAACTGTGTGAAACTTTGTGGGAATTATTTTCAACATTCATTATAAAGTAAAGCAGCTAGGCATAGATTAAACTATCCCTTTATATCAGGGGTCTCCAAACTACGGCCCGCGGGCCACATGGGGCCCGCAAGGTCCTCTCATCCGGCCCGCTGAGATCTTTTTGTCCACCGAAAAAAATGTCTGTTAGAGGTGGCTGAGGAACTTTGCCCAGAGGATTCAAAACAATTTGAAAATGTAGCTTTGGGTGCAAATACCTTTGCCCACCGTGTTGCAGACATTGGTGAAAAACATCGTGACTCAAAAAGCAAAACATGCAAGCACGTTTCACTATTTTTAATTGCTGGACAGCTTTTCCACCTATCACCTGCTTGTGTTCATTAGAGGTGTGGATGAAGACATGAACATAACACAAGAGCTGGCTTCCCTACATAATATGTATGGCACTGTTACCGGAGAGGATATATTCAATGAGTTGTTGCTGATTATAAATTGGACTGGACTAACCTCAGTTACCTGACTGTTGATGGGGAAAAGTACATTAGTGGCATAAAGAAAGGCTTGGTTGGACAAGCGAATGAGAACAATATTCTACAACCAATGCTCCTGTACTCTATTATTCATCAGCTTAGCTCTGAGTGCTAAATATATGGACATTAGCAGTGTACTGAATCATGTGGTGAAGATGGAGAATTTAATAAGGTCACATGGGCTCAACCATAGATATAGAATACGTGAAGAATAACTTGAGAGCAAACTTGGACCTCGAGTGTGTTGTCGGCCCCCCGTCAGTGTTTCAGATTTTTTTTCTCGGGGGGGGGGGGGGGGGGGGCACACTTGAAAAATTTGTATATATTTCTGTATACATTTTTTTTTGGGGGGGGGGGGGGGGGGGGGGGACGACGACTCCATAACACCAAAGATATGCCTGGAAGAAACTCTGGCCCCCAAACTGATATTTGATAGTCAATGCGGCCCTCGGTCTGAAAAGTTTGGAGACCCCTGCTTTATATGAAACAGAAACATAACTCTACCCCCCCAGGTCTAAAATTGTACGTTTTTCTTTACTTGAGATAAGAAGATCTATTAAATAGCTAATAATATTATATTTTTGTAACAGAACTAAAAACCATAAAACCCATATCCTGTCAGCATCCCACTTATGGGATGCTTGTAAAAGAAAATTGCTAAAATTTATTGACAACTATTTAGAAATTAAATTATGTTTCATTAAATTTGGAAATGGATAGACTATTGTATTTGTGTGTGTTTTGTGAAAAAATTTAATTTAGACAAACATTCTAGTGCCTGTTTTGTTTGACTTGTCAAGATGGCATGTCAAAACATGCTCACTAGTCACATTTATGAGAAAAGTTTTTAAAAATCAATATTTTAAAAAGTATTCAATTTAAAACAAAATCAACAGTAATTCCTTGATTCAGTGACTGAAAGCTAAACAATATTGAAAAATTTTAAAAATTTGAGGACTTAGGATAATATGGGTTAATATTAAAGAAAGAGTCACAAACCTGCAAATGGCACACTTTGATAACTGTATCTCAAAAGGAAGATTGACAGGGTTGTATGGAATGTGACAAAGGGTGCATTTGACTAAAGGTTCTTCTTGGCTAGATGAAGTAAACAAAACATTTATCTTTTGTTGTTATAAGGGGAGATAAGTTCAAGAAGAAAAACTTTAATAAAGCTAAATAAGATATAAACTTAAAGTTCTTGCAAGTCAAATAAATCTATTCCCGAATGATTTCAGGTATGATATAATTATAAGAATTCAAACAAATTGAAAAAAAAGTAAATTTAAAAATGAGTATGAACTTTATGCCATTAAAGAGTCAAACAATGTCATAAAGAGTGAAACAAAGAGAGATAACTCTGGATATTATATGTACCTGTCTGGACAAGTCCATACTTTCATTTGTACTTGGTTGGCCAGCCCAATATCTACATACAGGTGTTTGTCTTTCTCTTTTTCACCTGTTCCAGCAGGTGCTTTCTCTGATAAGGCTCCTGAGGATAGGGGAGGTAACGGCGTGGCAAGGGACCCAGCAGAGTTAACTCCTCCATGAAGATCAAAGTTTAAGTTGATTTTAGCTGCTGTGCCCATGGCAGCCAATACAATCACCTCATCACTGAAATTGTTTTTTCATGATTAATTTACATGTTTATTAAAAATACACTGTTATTATGTATAGCTTGACTGGTGGAGATGGACAAAGCAGGTGCTCATGACATTGCAGATAAGGAGGACAAGGAGGCGTAGTCCTCTTGAAGAACTAAAGCCACAGGGATGTCTTGGGAGATGGCAAAGTTCATAGCTGAAGACCTAATTAAGTCGGAGATTATGATAGAGGCCATATGCTTCAAAGGGAGGAAAGCAAACTAAAGTAAAAAAAATTAGTTATTTGTAAAGCTTAAAAAAGTGTTTCTCAAAGTGGATTCAGGAGTTCCAAAAATAATTTTGGGGTTCTGCTTGACAAGATCTGATATAAAATTTAAAACAAATCAGCTGCAATATTTTCAAAATTAATGTTGCCATCAGTGCTTTTGTACAAAGTCATGGACTTGGTATAGGAAACTTGTGAAAATCACTCAGTTGTCAATACCGATGTCAATGCTAATATCTCTTTGGGAAAATTTGGGAAAACATAGCTTAACAGAACATCATCCTTTCCCATTTGTTTCAGTGACCTCAGCATACAAGGGGATAGTGTGGTCTGCACTCTTCCTAGCTTCTATTGTTTCCCTAATGTGACTCAGGTAGCCATCAGAAATCATGGACATCCTATGGGCTCAAATAGGATGGCATTGCCTAGTGGTAGAGCGCTAGACTGTTAACCCAAAAGTCTCAACTTTAAATCCTAGTTCAAGTCAGTAGAACGGCCCTGAGTCCACCAAGCTCTGATGGGTACCTAATACACATACGGGTAAGTAAAGGTGGCTGGACATAGCGATTACCAAATTATCTCTTCATATGCCGAGGTCACAGAAGCAAGTGAACTCTACTTCACTAGCCCCATGGGCCGTCAGGCTAATAAAAAACTTTACTTTTTTACAGACTTAAACCCAAAAAGAATGTTAGGTGTTTAGAATATCCTACCAAATAGTTGTTTGTTCAAGGTAGCCCAGCACAGCATGACAGCCAAGCTTGGAGGCGTGAGCCTTGATCTCTATCCTCACCTCGCTCCACCAAGCATCTCTTGTTTCTGCCTCCTCTAGAGTAGTAGGACAAAATGGGTTATTGATTTTTTTATAAACAACAATTTTAAGAACTTATATAAACACCACTGAATGTATGGCAGATAAAACATAGTTAATCTGTTGCTGACTGCACCCAAACTGACAATCTTTTTTAACAATCCGACCTATCTGTTATTGTAAAATCTTTTTATTAGTTATTAAAAATGAATACTTTTTTAATTTCAATAGAATTGGATAGCAAAAAATAAATTTGCAAACCAAATGAACATAGTGATTTGTATTAATACTGCAATAAAATTAGTATTTACATAGCAGAATTTATTTAACTTTTGAAAAATTAATTAAACCCCTTATTTTGTCAAATTTTACTTCACATTGCATTGTCATCAAGTCTTGATCTACATATAAACTAAAAAATATTAATGGTTGGAATTTCGCTCAAGAGTTTTGTACAAAGCATTAAGATAAAAGATGAAGAACAAAAGACAACAGCATGACGGAGGAATTAAGATCAATATAAGCTTGCAAAAAAGCCATTACCTGGATTATGAATCTTGTCCAACAATTTGACAGATCTTGCAGACACAACTCCACCCAAGCTGACAATAAAATTTGGTGGAAAGCTCCTCATTGTGAAAAATGGATACTCCTGTATGGAAATAGGACTAAACTATATGAACATTTAAGGATAGAAGTTTATCCCAAAATATAACATAATCACTACTGTTAAACAAGAGTTATCTCTCTAGCCTGGTTGGGGAATCAACTGTATTTAACAATCATCAGTAGCCATATTTCAAATTAAAAAAATAAACATAAAAATTTGTAAATTTAATCTCCATGGCAAAATTTTATTAAAAAAATTAATTCTGTTTGGGAAGTTGATTTTCATTGAAGAAGCAGTCTATAACTTAGGCACTATTTCAAGTGTAATCATTGTTACACAACATTTAGTGAAGAAAGTTGTTCTAGAAGTTTCTAATTTTAGCTCTCGTTCAACAGTATTAGATTGTCATTTTATTTTTTCAACACAATCAAACATTTAAATTTCACAATAATTAGAGTATGACAGATATATGACCCCTCAACAAGTTACACCCACCCAATATAAAGCCAGAGTTTCATATCAACAGAAACTATTATCAGCAGTCACTCTACTTCTTCTTCATTCTTAATTGCAATGTTGGAAGGAATTTCCTCCAACACAATTAAGTATTGCATGTCAACTTGTTTTGCCCAAAATAGGTATTTGACAGCCTGCTTTTCTTTTTGGATTTGCTTCTATAGTCTTTGTCCATCCAACCAAAAAGGCACCAGTTTTTTTATTTCATTCAGAGTTTTCTCGTCTAGATGGGTTGCTGTCCCCAGCTATTGAGTATCATCTGCCAGAGGTTTCAAACTCAGGTAGTTAGCAATCATGAGCTTTACTACCCAATCACGCCGACACAGAGCAGCCACTCAATAAAAAATATTTCAAAGTATAAGTTCTCATACACAACTATATCTTACCAGCAAGTCTATGCTTTGTTGTATCAAAGATGCTTTAGCAAAGTTAGGATTTTGTAAGGCACTTGTATTTACAGGAGCTGCTCTTGTATTGTTACCCATCGTACTCACTGAGTCAATATAAAACAAGCAGGTTATAAATAAAGCAGTAAAAATAAAATTTCAGGGTTTTACAACAATTTTAACATTTACATATAAAGTGGCTTTATCTGATTGTTGGCTATAATGAGAGAAATGATAAAGAATTAAAGATAAATTTAAACAAATTTGCTCATATTGTTTTTATAACAATAGATGTAGCTAAGAAAATAATATTCTTAAGATTTTTATTCAGCAATAATTATTATTGTCATTTTTCTTAATTTTAGTGTTGGAAGGGATCTCCTCAACACAACTGATCATATGTGTCAACTGGTTATGCACCATTGACTCCGATTTCAGCCTGCTTTTCTTACGAGCCTCATCTGCCAGAGGGTTCAAACTCGAGACTTTTTAGTATAGCAAGCATGAGCTTTACTGACTCGACCATGCCCACCCCTTGGTGTGATTAATCATAAATAAATTTTTAAGTTTGTGTATAAATAGGCGATGGAGTGCATCTAGTTAAAAGCCTGATAAGAAAGCACCAAATACCTGTTACGAGATATAAACAGAGTTCTTACCTTTGGGGGGAGAGCTGATTTCAGAGTCCGACAACCTCCTGCTTGACTCTGTACAAGGACCAACTCTAACAGGTGAAGTAGAGTGCCTGAGCGAGTGCTGCTGATGGATGGGGGGTGAGATAGGCGGTGAGGTTGGCGCCGATGAGCTGATCGCCTGCAAGCTGGTTGACTTTGTCTCAGAGGTGAACACCTCCTGCGAGGTGTCGGTGGGCTGCGATTGTGGTGTTAAGGTGTTGGAGGACAGGGAAAAATCTTCAGGAAAGGAGGAACTGCAAGGGAAAGTGAACAGGGATTGGCTGGGGGATTCCTTCTGTAAGATATAGGGAGGAGCCGATGGCGGCGGACTGCGAGAGTTGCTGAGCGAGGTCTGTCGTGAGAAGATCCCCGACTTGGGCGACATGGTTGACGGAGAGGTAGAAGGAGAGGGGCCAGGGCTGGAGAGCTGCCTGTTTAGAGGAGGGTGGACGTGTTTTTCCGATTTGATCTGTGAGTTGGTTGTGTTGCGGTGGTGCAGACTCACGGTGTGTCTCCGCATGCTGCACAACCGTGCAGAGAGAAATGAAAAGCGAAGAAAAAAAAACGAGTAAGTAAGCATTATATGGCAGATGGCATACAAGCAATACTGTGTACAACTCTTAATAATTAACTCACTAAAACATAGTGTAAATTTATGTATACAAATTAAGTAGAAAGTAGTTCTTGTTTTCTTTATTAAATTAATTTTCAAAGTTGGCAGCAGTAAATTTATTAGAGGCAGATTTTTTTTTAATGGTGTATTCTATACACAGGATTGTCTTGTATATCACATGTACCACTGTGATAAAGCTTAGCCACACAACTAAGTGATTTTTTTATAACATCTAGAATCAATTTTAAAGTAAAATATATTTGTCACAGTGTTAAGGTGAAGAATTATCAAAATAAGCAATGACTGATACACTATTTTAGTGATAAGCTTAAGGTGAAATTCTACTTCATCATACATAGAGTTTATAACCAGTGAAACAGTGAATCTACATCAAACAGCTAATTAGAGAGTATAATTAAAGCAAAAACAATTTTCATTAACTGTTTAAACCTTAAAGTATATAGCATAATACTTAGAGGTTTTAAAATAAGCATGACGCAATTAATTATTTTAACTTTTACGTTAATTACAACATTTTAAACATTTAAAGTCAAGGATTTTTTAATAAACTCCCTATAAAATATATAGCTCATTTTTCAAATGTAAGTGTATATTCTTTATCAGCAGTCAAAATGGCAAAGTAAGAATAGCTTAGTACAAACAACAAAAAATTACTGAATAATTAGCATCTACTAAATCCTACATTAAGCAAAAGGTTTGGAAGTGTGAATCAGAATTAGCTATAGTTTTCAGTAACTTTTCTTCTTAACTGAGAAATGTACATTATCTAAAAATAGCTAAAAATACAAACTATTGATTACATTTGAGTAGCAATAGGTTTCAATGTTCAATTTTATTTGTATAATATTTGCACACACTAAATACTTATAAATATTTTTAATCACTCAAATTCCTAATTAATAAAACAATTAGTGAAATCATGTGCATGATTAGTATTAAAAACCTATTTCATAGAGGGTGATATGAAAATAAAATTAGAATAACTTTCATTCTAAAAAAAGTTGGAGAAACGTATAGTGCCATAGACTTTTGCGCATGTACAGGAAAACAAAAAGAATGTTTAAGTTATCAAAATCGTGTAATGTTAGCATTCTTAAAGTGTAAATTCATGCCTCAGTGTGGCTGATATTAAATCAGTATTAAATGTTTGTTTTATGTTAGTGGTTGGTTAAACTATGTCACTACAGTATTATTTGTTATACTAGGGGAGTTTTACGGGTAATGGAAACAAAAACATACCATGGCCTGCTGCACAAAAAACATAAAATGGATTACTCTGAGGTGTAAGCAGATATTTAAATCAAAGTAAAACTTTAGTTACTTTATATTTTTTATTGGGCAGTGAGAAAAAATTATAATAAAAGTGAGAGCGACAACAATACATAGCTTTAATTCCAAATTAGATTAGACGCAGTTGGTCAAAATTTTAGTTGGAAGTAAAAGTCACATTTTGATCATTGTGTGGTTAATACAAATAGACAGACATAAACAACAAATATCAATTATCATTACTTGTGGATTTAGAGACGGGGAACCAATGGTGAAATAATCCTTAAATCACCTCACCAATTTATTGCCTATTTTACCACTCTGATATAATTGTATACCAGAACAGTCCAGTTTCCCTCAACATTGTGATATGTATTTATTGTTAAAAATAAAACATTTTCCGAGTTTAGTAGCCTTTACATTACAATATTGTTTATATGGATCACTATTTTATATGCTGTTATTTAGTTTTAAAAATCACTACATGATTATCATGGCTAATTAAAAAACACCAACATTTAACCATGATTTAAATCTTGAGTTAAAATATAAATATAGTAAATTAGCCATGTCAGAATTTTCTGATCCACAATTAATTAATTTGAAATGCTTACTGAAACATTTAAATACACATTTTTATTCTAATACACAAGCTTGCCTGCTAATAACTATTTTCACTAACATATATTAATTGACAGTCTGCCAATTAGTGCTACAACATGTTGCTTACTTGTACGACTATTACATTATGTGCTTTACAAATACATGCATGACTTTATAAGGTTAATACAAATTTAGTTTTAATTAGTTAGTATTCTATAACCCAAAATTGATACAATTGCTATAATTTTATTGTTTTATTATGAAGTGTAGTTATACTTCCATTCTAAAATTAGCCTATATAACTACCCTGCTGTGTAATTTAGTATGTTTCTAACTTGAAAGTAAGTCTGAGTTTGTTGCAAGGTACTGCTATTTATATTTTAAAAAAGATTCTGTCTTATTTAGTAATAAGGTACTACTTATATTTTAAGACTACAATTACAAGTTCAAATTAAATATTAATGCCCAGCCTTGTTAAATAGTCAATTAGTATTTTAAAATTATTCTCGTCAAAATGTCCTACTTATATTAAAATAAATTCTTATTCCTAATTTTGAACAAAATGATACCCTTATTTTAAAACACACCGGATAAATGCTAAGAAATTTTTTTTTTCAAAATAAATAAAATGCTGGACTTTATGATTTATTAAATTCATATTTTCACATTTTTCTCCTACCAACAGAAGCCCTACTCATATTTTAAAATTAAATTATGTCCTAATTTAAAATACAGCAATAATCCTGATAAGACATTCTACCGGCCTACTGTACTACTCACTCTTTAACAGGTGACACTGAATTAGATGTAACGACAGCTGGAGACAGCTGCCCAATCTGAAGCCTGGTTAAAGCCACTGCTGTTCCGATGCCTCTCACTACTATGCCAGATTCACCCTCTAAGTCGAAATTCTGGAAATACCTAAAAATAGACTCAATGATTAGCATGGGTTAGCATACAAGTGACCACTTTGCTTCAATAACCTTCTAGAGAAAAAAATCTGTCAAAGATTTTTAATATAGCAACATATGAATCAATCAGGTGAAGTAGAGTTCATCTGTTTGTGTGAGCTTGCCATATGAAGGGATACTGAGGTCAGTACTAGGCCCAGCTTCCTTTATTTTCTCTAACATAAGTTAGGTACCCATCAGAGATGGGTGGACTCAGTGACGTGCTACGGACCCAAACTCAATACTTTCGGGTTAGCAGTTGAATACGCTACCATATGACCATGCTGTCTCAAATTTTAAATTAAAAAAAAAGAGCTAACCAAAAATAAAAAAATTATTTCAGGGAAGCATGAAAACATTCCAAATATACGATAGCATAGAAAAACAGATCTGTACCCTAAAACAGCATTTCCTCCCATTTCTAAGACTTTAACACCAAGTTTTCTTTGCAATGTTCCTGAAATAATAAACATTCACAGTAAATCTGAATTTCTGAGAAAACCTTTGAAAATAACCAGTTTTTAAAAACATATAAATCACACAAATCATTCTAGAAACTTATATTTACAATAACAATAAGCTGAGAACAACTCTATTCATTTTTGAAGTTATTTAGCAAGATTTGTATTAGTTTATGTATGTTAATATATAGTAGAAGTATATACATTTGATATGAATCACAGTTACGTCTATTACCTTAAGGTTTAGTACGGTAAATTAATATTCAATTTAAAATTTACATTATAATATTGACTTTTTTATCAAAGGTTTTCTTCGAGGTGTTTTTAAATACAAGCATAAAAATAAAATCAGTAAAGCAGCCTGCCTGATAGTTTAGAAAACAATCTCTGTCTGGCTTCATTGGAAGCCCTGGGTGTTCGAATTTTTTCAATCCATTGATATTCTGGATCGTCGTTGACAACAAGTTCTTCAACAAATCCCAGAATACCTTGTATTCTCCAACCTGATGGCACCTCACAAGCTATACAAAAGTAGCAGAAATTTTGTTCCAGTGTAAAAAAAATTTAGAAAATATTCAACGTATTACAAGAATGAAAGTTAATTCAATTTTGAAAATTCTCTACAATGTAATATCTGACTGAGATTTCAAAAAAGAAAACAAAACACTATTGTGAATTATTATAAAGAATAATCCAAAATTAAATTAAAATATACTCTAAAATCATTAATAAAAATTATGGGAGTTCACTAGCAATTTGTATATGGTACGTTAATAAGTTCTCATAGACACATAAATCTAATTTTTCGAAAGAGTCATGCCATTCTTAAACACCTAACTTAGATAACTATTAAAAATTTTGGACACAAATTAATCCACCGAATACAAGATTTATTTCTTTTAATTTTAAACTTACTGCAGAAGAACTGTATCCCACAAGATGATTGCCTAAATTTGTTGAAATCACTAAAGAGTTCCACACGAACTTGAATGTTTAGCTCTCCTCTAAGCCCTGAAACAAAATGGAGTATCAATATGCATTGATAAAAAGCCAAAAAAAATAAACCACTAAAGAAGTAAGTCAATAAAATATTTAATTAAGCTTCAACACTTTAAGGGTGCACTTGCAAAATCTGTTATCCCCTTGAACCAGCGATGACACTATTTGGTCCATGACTTAAAACTCCGTGCCCTGGCAGACCGATATGTCAGTCGGAGACACCCTACCCCAAGTCAGATAAAAAACCCAGGAGGAAAAAAGATGATAAAAAAAGGACGTAATGGGTAGGCCTACAATTCACTTCATGGTAGTTCCTGTCATGGCTACAACCGCAAATCTACTATGACTTGGCAAGTTTTGCAAATAGGATCCCTCTTATGAAAAATTGTTAATAATATGAAAATTTGTGATATTTTTACCATGCATGGTGTCATAGATAGGAAACCATCCACTAATGGTAGAGTTTTCTCTGGATAACAAAGGGTTTAGGTCGATGTACACTTTACCAATTGTGTCATGAGCGCTGTATGTGTCGTAATCAAGAACCCTGTTGAATACAGTTCATATAAAACAATTGCATGATAGAGGAAACAAACTTCCAACTCTCAATCATAAGAAAAAGCCAACAGTAAGCTGTTACCTAAGATCCAGTGGTTCATCTTGTAACACTTCATCATCAACCTATCAAAGAACATCATCTTTTAAAATTGTATACACTATTATAAAAAAAGACATAGTTATCGACTCATCTGCCCAGGGGTTCAAAGTCAGGACTTTTTGGTTCAGCTACCATGAGCTTAACCAACCCAACCATGCTGACCTGTGCAGTATTCTAATAAAAAATTTACAAAACTCAAAGATTATCAATTTAATAGCATAATTTTGACTGAATCAAATAAATACAGCTGAATAATTATTTTTATTGCTATCATTTATGTCAAGTATAATTATATATGTTTAAAATGAGATAACATCTAATACTAATTTTATAAGCTACTATGTGGAGGTATTCTAAACAATATTGTGCTTTTAAAAGAATGACAGCCAAACCTCAAACTTGAACCACTCTGAATTCCACTGTGGGCGCAAGGATTTTTTACACACATCCGTTTTAAATGTTTCATTTCCAAACCGAATCTGAATAGCAGATAAGATTTAAATAGGAAATAAGATTTAAAACAGGTATTATTTCTGTACTAAATTATTAAAATAAAAGATTATAAAAAATTTAGTTACAGAGTTAGGGGCACCCATAAATGCTTTCTTTGACCAGTTTTACCTACTCCTCAGCATTGTCACAAAGGGCCAGACCCCCTTTGAAAATGACCTTACAGCCTCTAAACTGCAGTCAGTCTTAAAATATCAATTTCTTTCAAAAATACTGATCTCTGTTAACATTGTGTGTATAAATATATTTCTACCAAAATTTATAAAAAAAAGTTTTATAAAAACAAGAAATAGCTTCTAAAATTTAGTTTTTAACATTAAGATACATAATCCAAAATGTGTTATCGTGCTGTCCAATCCCCCCCCCCCTTCCAACACTATCCCCTATGAGTGTGACATAATTTTAGATGACCCCCTAAGCTCCTATCATTCTACATTAAGTGTACTTTCAATACTACGCAATGTTCTACATTTAAATTCAAACCTCTACAAAAGCATCTGTTAGTTCACTAGCTCTGTCCATTACAGGCAGATCTCTGGCACTAAGTATCCGAACTTTGACTTTGCCTGGCATCTGTAAAAATTAAGTAATATTTTTATTAAGAGATCATCAGGGATTGTGAAACACAAGATAAATGGGATATTTTATAACTTCCATGCCATATAATCAAATATAATGTGACATTAGGCTAGTTAATTTTTTTTTAATAGTTAGGCCTATTGTGATTGAGTCTGGTTTAGCAACTAATTTAGTTAGTCGGTAATCTATCGTTTTGGGTACGTAAAATCGCCCGCGGCTATTAATGTACGAAAACGTTACCTCATTGTTAAGGCTGTAATAGAAGTATATAGTGATATGTTTGTGTCAAATATTATAGATAAATGATTAATAAACCTAAATCAATGGCTAAATATATCCATATAGGCAAGAAATTAACTTTAAACAGCAGTGTCTGCAAGCAAGATTTGCTATATAAACAGCAGCCATTTGTAAAATAGAGTGACTTCAACCTGAATCTCGCGCTATAAGTCTATAAAAATAAAACTTTAACAAGATGGCTGCTATAGTAAATGAGCATGGTTGCATCTGTTGGAAACATCGCTGGTGTTCATTTATTACTGAAAAGTTTTAATTCAATTGTTTAAAAACAGGTACATAGATGAAATATTATAGATAAATGAATAATAAACCTAAATCAATGGCTAAATATATCAATATAGGCCAGAAATTAACTTTAAACAACAGTGTCTGCAAGCAAGATTTGCTATATAAACAGCAGCCATTTGTAAAATAGAGTGGCTTCCCCCTGAATCTGGCGCTAAAAGCTTATAAAAATAAAACTTAGACAAGATGGCTGCTATAGTAAATGAGCATGGTTGCATCTGTTGGAAACATCGCTAGTCTTCATTTATTACGGAAAAAGTTTTAATTCAATTGTTTAAAAACAGGTACATAAATGAATCAAGGAAACATTTTTGAATTTTTTAAAACATAAATCCTCCTCAAAATGTGAAATAATTATTAAAATTTAAGGAGTCACCTGTTTTTCACATTACAAATCGCGGGCGATTTTACGTACCCAAAACGATAGATTACCCAATTCATCCCTAATGTGATCTTTTTAAAAATTATGGAAATTAGGCCTATACTTTTTAAAAAAAAATCTATTACTATTAGGAATTATGCCTGGGAGGGGAGGTTAACGTGCCCAGAGGGGGGGGGGGGGCACTGCCGAAGAGATGTCTGTATGAAACTAAACTGAACCTAAGGTAAGGTAGAAGCAGTTATCGGGAATTGGTTGTTTTTATTATTAATTTAAATAAAATTTACAAATAAAATACATTTGTACTGAAATCTAGATTAATCGAGCAACTAAGCGAGCGTGAGTATACAACATAGCATTTCTAGTTCGATCTAGATCTTTAAATACATGAAAGAGACACTAACTTTTAATAAACGGCAACGAAACTATTAACGTAGATCGTGTGTTGCCTCGAAATCTTTTGTATAAACAACAGCAGACAACAACTTTTCGGACACTTTGTTAGCTACACTGAAAACCGACATTTCCCGCAGGAATAGTTAGGCTTAATGATATTTCCTTGACTGTTGAGGCTAATTTCAAAGGCCAACACACTGGAAAACACGGAGAAGCATTAGATCTAGATCTAGAATCTAGATTCTAATTATTTTTCAATCTAGATCTATGTATTAGAAGATTTATCACATTGTTCACATGGTACATAATTTTTTTAAAGTAAAAGTCTAGATCTAGATCAAGATCTATAACTTTGAGGTAAAGCTAACCCGTAAGCAGAGGCGAAGCGAGGGGGGGGGGGGGGGGGTGGGTGGGTGGGGGTGCGGACCGCAGCGGGTGACACCATTTAGGAGGTGACACCAAGGCAAAAAAATTAGCAAAATATATAGAGAAAAACTTGAGGGGGGGATTGCATATCGAAAGTTCGAGGGGGGGGGGGGTGCAAATCGAAAATTTGAAAGTTTGTCCCCGGGAAGGGTCGCTACGCCTCTGGGGGGAAGGGGGGGGGGGGGACACCAATTAAGTGCCGCACCGGGTGACACCCGACCTCGGTACGCCACTACCCGTAAGTCTCCAGTTCGGGGTTCTTGTTAAAAACAGTAATCTTGCCCTAGGCAGAGCATAGAATCTGAATGTTTGCCGTTATTTAGCGTTTTTTATTTATAATAAAAATAAAGGCTGCCCAGTGTTGACCGAGCTCGGTAACTATTTTAGAATGAATTCAATGTTTTAATATTTGTATAACAAAAACCTTAATTTTTTATTTGGAAGGGGGTGCGGACCGCAGCGGGTGACACCATTTAGGAGGTGACACCAAGGCAAAAAAATTAGCAAAATATATAGAGAAAAACTTGAGGGGGGGATTGCATATCGAAAGTTCGAGGGGGGGGGGGTGCAAATCGAAAATTTGAAAGTTTGTCCCCGGGAAGGGTCGCTACGCCTCTGGGGGGAAGGGGGGGGGGACACCAATTAAGTGCCGCACCGGGTGACACCCGACCTCGGTACGCCACTACCCGTAAGTCTCCAGTTCGGGGTTCTTGTTAAAAACAGTAATCTTGCCCTAGGCAGAGCATAGAATCTGAATGTTTGCCGTTATTTAGCGTTTTTTATTTATAATAAAAATAAAGGCTGCCCAGTGTTGACCGAGCTCGGTAACTATTTTAGAATGAATTCAATGTTTTAATATTTGTATAACAAAAACCTTAATTTTTTATTTGGAAGGAGGGAGGGGAATTGTAGGCTGTGTGACATCATTTTTTTGGGGGGTGGGGGTGGGGGAGGGGTGCGCCAAATAAAGCATGACGTTGTTTATGGATGACACCAATTAACTGTCATGACCGAAAGGGTATAGATGCCTATTTTTAGCCTATATGATTTTTAAAATACTTTCTACAAAGGTTAGCGTAGTGGTTAAGATTACCTGGAGGAAATATTAGAACGTAGCCTACACGTGTACAATATTTTAAGCATAACGGTTTTAGAAAGCTTAGGGAAAACATAGACATAATTGTTACCTTTTTAGCGCAATTTCCATTCTGGAGAATTGCGATTATTAACTCGTCATTTCTGGGAATGGATGGGTGGATGGATGGATGGATGGATGGACGGATGGACGGATGGACGGATGGACGGATGGACGGACGGACGGACGGACGGACGGATGGACGGATGGACGGATGGACGGATGGACGGATGGACGGATGGACGGATGGACGGATGGACGGATGGACGGATGGACGGATGGACGGACGGACGGACGGACGGATGGATGGATGGATGGATGGACGGACGGACGGACGGACGGATGGACGGACGGACGGACGGACGGACGGACGGATGGACGGACGGACGGACGGATGGACGGATGGACGGATGGACGGATGGACGGATGGACAGATGGATGGATGGATGGATGGATGTCCGAAGCTTTAAGTCGTATCTCCTCCTCAACGAAGCAATATCGAGGACTAGTTCCAAAAGCAAATATGTTAAGCAAGTTCCAAGGATGATTGTGGGCTAAAAAATTCCCGGAATTCCTTCCTGGATTTCCCGGAAAAGCAAAAAAAAAAACCTCGAAAAAAATGCAGTTTTTTACCCATATCTCGGCAACCAGACCACTTAGCGACTTGAAACATTTACCAATCGATTCCTGCCATAATTTAGAACAATATTGCCAAAGAAAGTTTTCAAAAATATCCTTTCGTTCGGTCACAAAAAATTAATTAAGAATTTTTAAACTGAGCATCGTTAAAATAAAACTATTTCTGTTGATATAGGTTAATATAGTTGTCTTTTTTTTTAGCGCAAAAAATATCCTTTCGTTCGGTCACAAAAAATAAAAAATTGTTATGGATAACATAAGGAAATTGCGCTTAAATTGTCACTAGACTTTTTATTAACTTGTTTTACTAGACATTTATAATTACGCATGTCGCATGACTTGCACAAAATTAAGTTTCATATACATTTTAATTAATTATTTTTTTTAAATGAAGAAATACGATAACTGATGAATTTATTTGACAATTAGATTTTCATAAATATTTAATTTAAATAACAAATTTAATTCATCAGCATGGGTTTAAATTTTTCAGTTAGTAAACTTTTATTTATTTTTTCTAAATACAAAAAATAGGTATAATGAGAAAACCAACATATAATGAAATTACATTAATTTATGTAATTGTTAAATCATTCGTCTTTACAAGGAAGCTTATATTATTATTTAAAAAAAAATAAACACTTTACTTTCTAAAATAATTTTTAGTTGCGTCCCTTGGTCTATAGACCGCACAAGTCCTTTTCATTTTTACTGTAATATTTCGTGTTTTTTTTTTTTTTTTTTTTTTTTGAATACTTTATCAGTGATTGAAAGTTAGCCTACATGTAGATATTGTATTGCTTTAAAACAATTATTTTTTAGGCCAACTTAGGTCTATAATGGTATAGCTAATCTTTATTCCTTGACATCTGCTTTTAATTAACAGAACGAATCACTTTCAATATTTAATTAATTTAAACATACTATATTCAAAACGTAAGAAATCAAGTACAATCATAAGGCTGACTAGTGAATTTAAAAATTGAAAAACATTTAGGCCTATACAAAGGAGACGTTTGTCGAACAAGCAGGCAAGGTACATACCGAGTTTCTTCCAGGCATCTCTTCGGGCGGGGGGAGGAGAGAAGGGGGGCTCTTTACCAGTGTCCACCCCCCAGTAAAATGTTGACCGCCCCTACCCCCTCCCCCGAAAAAATCAAGTGCCCCCCCCCCCCTCCGGAGAAAAAAGTCTGGAAGAAACACTGGGTACATACTGGATTAGAAGGGGTCCATCGTTTCATGTTTACTGCAAGAGAAATTTTGTTATCAAAGAAGAGGAAGTAGAGTTCAGTTTTCTCCGTGGTCATGATATATTTAGGGATTGTGTAGTTAGTAAACCTACAATGGCAAATTGAACTACCTTACTATAATTTTAGTTAAGAAGCCTATTTATGGAAACTGAGTTTATCGAAGGTATGATGTAAAATAGAAACAGGCAGGGTAAAACAATACTGTCTCGGGATTTTGTTTCAGAGGCGTAGCGACCCTTCCCGCGGCGCCCGGGGACAAACTTTGCACCCCCCCTCAAACTTTCGATTTGCACCCCCCCATCAATATTTCGATTTGCACACCGCCCCCCCCCCCCCCCCCTCAAACTTTCGATTTGCACCCCCTAAACCTTTCAATTTATCTTTCCAACTCATTTTGGCGTCCCCTAAGGTCGGCGTCCGGGGACATATGTCCCCCCCCCCCTCGCTACGCTACTGTTTAGTTAAGCTTATTAACATCGCTATTAGTGTTTGGTTAATGGTATTGAGGTTAACGATTAAGGTTAGGCTAAGATTAGGGGATTAGGTTCTCATGCTGGATGTAATAAAGTGTTGAATATTCTGTTTTACACATTTTAAATTAAAGGCCTAATATTTTCAGTGTTTCTTTCAGACATTTTTTTCCGAGGGGGGATCTGAGGGGTGGGGGGTGGTGGACGGGGGTGGGGGGTGGACGGGTGCACACTGTTTGAAGTAGGCCTATATAGTAAGTAAGTAAGTAAAGTTCCCTTTCAAACCTGGCGATCTACGGGGCAAGTGAAGTAGAGTTCACTTGTTTCTGTGACCTCGGCATGTGAAGCGATAGTGGTTTCAGCACCATGCCCAGCCGCTTTTACTCTCCCTAATGGGAGTTAGGTACCCATCAGAGCTGGGTTGACTCAGGGACGGTCTACTGACTTGAACCCGGATTCGAACTCGAGACTTACGGTTTATCAGTCCTATATAATAATTTGTATATAAATTTTATTTCGCTCGGGGGGGGGGGGGGGTGTGTGTGGGGGGTAGACATGCTTCGCGGGAGCGGGGACATGGGTAGGGGGGGGGGGGGGGCTGCGGTGGTGGTGCCATTCTGAAGAGATGCCCGAAATTTTTTTTGAAATAAGTTTTCTTTTTTTTGTTGTTTTTTTTAATGGGATGACGTGGTTGGATGGTAGAGCACACGGCTACTAACACGACAGTCTCGAGTCCGGATCCTGACTTCTCTGAGTCCATTGAACTCGGTTATCTGCCTCACGTCATGGAAAGTAAAGGCGGCTGGGCATTGTGCTGACCACACTGTCCCTTCAAATACTGAGGTCACAGAAATAGATGAACTTTATTTCATGTACCCACTGGACATCCCGGTTCGAAAGGGCGACTTTATTTTTGTCTTTTAATGTTTAAGAAGTTATTGAACTCAGTCGAAAACTGTGCTAACTTTTCGGAATTCTATAGATCGCAAACGTCGCGGTGTTAGCGACCAGATCCTCTTTCGGAAACTCCGCCCTAGCAGTATAAAAACCTGCCCTACATAGAAATGGCAGGGGTTAGTAACTATATCCAAAACAACCATTTTGCCATTCTAAACCACAGACACTTCAAGCTAGGTGAACAGTTCTCTGGCCATTGATTCTTAAATATTTCCTGTTCAAAAAGTATTGTTTCGTCAAATCCTAGAAGAATAAGCAAGTTCATATTTTAAATTAACTCTTTTGTTCCCCTGTCGATTATTGGGTTAAGTTTTTTCGATGGCGTGCTGGGCTTTTGTCCGCAGTTCAGTCAGGAGTAGCGAGTAGTGTCCCCTTTTCAGTTATCTTTTTTTCTCTCTCTTACCCCCTCAAACATTGATCATGCAAATCGTCACGTATCACATACGGGGAATTTATTAATGTCTTAAATGTTATAAGGGGTCGTCCATAAATGACGTCACACTCGTAGGGGGGAGTGGGGTCCGTAATTTTGTGACGTCGTGTGATGAAGGGGAGGGGGGATCAGATCAGAGTTTCTTCCAGGCATCTCTTCGGGGGGGGGGGGGGGGGGGGGGGCGGAGCCATCACGAAGAAAATCCACCTCCCCCCCCCCCCCCCGAACAAAATAAAAATTATATAGAAAATATATACTTTTAAAAGCCCTCCCCCCCCCCCCCGAAAATTTCAAAAAGTCTGATAGAAACACTGGGTCAGATGGTGCGACGTCACACGTTTGCATTATAAAAAAGCAATGTTAGAAAACGAATTTTAGACGTTATTTCGCGTTTTAGAAAACTGTTTTAATGAATTGAAATAGGAATTGATTAAAATACTCTATTTTGACAGAGTTCAGACAAGATTTTAGAAAAAAATATCGATGTTTTAAAAAAAATTAAACTACAATTTTGAGGGGGGTTGTAGGCTGAGGTGTGACGTCAATTAAGTGGAGGGGGGGGGCGGGCTTTTTGTGACGACGTGTGACAGAGGGTGGGGGGGGGGAGGTAAAAAAATCGTTAAAAGCGTGACGTCATTTATGGACGACCCCCAACTAACACCAATGGAAAAAAAAGTTGCTATTTTTTTTAGGAAAACTCAAATATACGTGGTACGAAACCAACTAGATCCAAAGTTTTAGTCAATCTGAGTTATAGGCCTATAATTAAAATAAGCATAGGCCACTAGGTAAAATTGTTAATATATTTAAAAAAATCCATGCCAAGTGAATGGGTAAAATACAATATTATGGCTCCATAATCTAAAAGATCAGTGGATGATTGCGCATGGGAAATCCAAGCACAAAGCCCAGGCCCTAAGTTGAGAAGAGTCCGACGTTGCCCATGTATCAGGCCTCATCTCTCCACACAGCTGATGGACCCAAGGGACAGGACGTTACCTGTACAGCTTGGAATCAGCAGTGTCGCAGGAGCTGCCGAAAGGAAACCAGAGTTGGAATTCTATCGCCTAAGGGGCTCAACTCCCGTTTAATTTCGGAGTTTTATTTGTTTTTTTTTACACCAAGATGAGTTGTGTCCCAACAGACGCGCCTCATCAGCCCGAAGGTTCGAACTCAGGACTTCCGGGTTAGTAAAAACTGTTCTACAGACACGTGTTAAAAAAAACCTTAAAATCACTATAATTTATGTAATAATACTAAATTTCTATCTTGATTTGAAAATATGATAACTACAGTAATTACCTAATTAGTTATCTAATAATTAGTACAATTCCGAAAAACTATTTGTAATACATCCCATTAAGCTGTTATTATGAATTAACTTTTTAAATACTAGGGTCGAAACGGCTAAAAATCTATCACTTATAATTAAACAATTAGCAATTGTCGTTAAATATATTCATATCAGTTAAGGCTTATTTATATTGCTAATTTTTCAATACAGAAATGATTTTTTAAACTTAACTGATGAGAAAATTGAATGTTATACAATTTTAAAATAAATTATAGTTAATCACGGGTTAATTATTGCAGAGTGGGGTTAATAATATCTCTTTGTTTACATAGCCCAAGGCGTAGTAATTTTTCAAAGTAGGTATATTGAAGCACTCAATAAATAACCAAACAGGAAGTGAGTACATTTAAAAAAGATGTATCCTTGCGCGATAACCATTTTCGCGTACATCCAGTGTTTATTTTATCTTAACATCCACCTAAGTTTTAGCTTCAACGTGCGTCTCTCTTATTTCTGCTGTCAAATTGTGTTATCTGTACTATTCAACAGTACTGTAATATGTTTTCTGCCCAGCCTGGCTGGGCGGCCCAAAATCCAGATGTATTTTGGCTTTCTTGTGCGCTATTTTTAACAGTTACTTTGGTATTTTACACACTTTTTTTTTCAAAACAATTCATCTACTGTTTGTTTTTCCAGTTGTATTTTTAATATAACTATTAATTTTTTTAATATTAATCTTTTAATATAATTATTAATTCTTTATTTTATTAAAAAAGTTTTATTTTGGCCTACAACAGATCGTACTAACTTGGTCTAAATAGCAATGGCGTCACTAGGTTGGGTGTCATCCGGTGCGAACCGCCCCCTCTACCGGCTCCCGAAATCTAACGCTACTGCTAAATACCATTATTTGTTGTTTTTTTTTTAATATTAAGTCTGAAAAAAGTTAAAACAATTTTGAAAATATCGTAGGAACTACACACATTGAATTTATAATTAAAACATTGTTATTTTTTTATTTTTGCTCATTTCCGGGGAAGGGGCGGGGGTTATAATTACTCGATAAATCAAACTGGTTTCGTTTAAAGCTGATTGTATCTAAACTGTTTGTAATTTTCAAACTAAATAATTATATATATATCCAGTTATATTATATATATATATATATATATATATATATATATATATATATATATATATATATATATATATATATATATATATATATATATATATATATATATATATATATATATATATAAAACGTTTTGCAACGAATAACGTTAACTATAGAGGCAATGTAAAAGAAGCTATTGCATAGAATAAAACCTCCTTCATGATTGTTGGCAAAACTACAATTTCCTGAACTGGATTTTCCCGTTTTTTTTTGTTCTTATGTAATGGGTTAACAATAAAAAAGCATATTTTTTGTCGAGATCTAAAAATGCGAGATCACGTGATTTTCTCAGACTCTGAAAGACTGGCTCTCGTCTGCTCAGATGACAGACGATAAGCTGGTAACTGATATAGGGCGACACAACGAGGTAGAAATAATTGAAGCAGAGACTATTTTTTTCTACGTGTCGTGATTGCATGAAGCTAGGCAGGAGACGGCCTTGAGGAGTTGTTTGTGTCTTCAGTGCAAATAGAACATCATGTTAGGCTTGACTAAACCGTCACAATAGTATTTTTTTTGTTGGATCTTGAAAGAACGATTACTCGACGATACTCTGTTCGAATGGCTTTTATTGTCTTGACGACTAAGGAAGTTTTTAATTTTTAGTGTAATTTTTAGCGCTAGGGTTATGGATAAAACGAAAGTTGGAATTTGGGTAGCTACACTAGCTAAAAAGGGCTAGGGTTAAGGGTAAACTAGAGAAACTAGTAAAGCAAACCGGCTAGAATTATGTGTAAAACAAAAAACCAGGGATGAAATTTGGGTGAAACTTACTAGCAAAAAAAAAAAGGTCTAGGGTTATGGATAAAACCAGAGCTGGAATTAGGGTAGCTAGACCAGCAAAAAAGTATAGCTTCAATACATCTTTTCGACCTTTTAAGAAGTCTTTATTTTTCCTTAGGTTGACAATAAATGCACTCTGATGCATCGTACTACCTAACTAAACAACACAATCTGTTTTCAGATGTTAAAAATTACAACAAAAATACTTTTTTTTTAAAACCAAACTGTGGGCTAGGGCCTAGTTTTTAAATTTTCAGTATTTTTTTTTATAATTGATGCTTTAAACTTTAAAGTTTTGTTTACATTAAATCAGTGGGGTCACGAGGTTGGGTGTCACCCGGTGCACTAAAACTGGGGGTGTCACCCCACCCCCTTTCAA
Organism: Physella acuta; assembly: GCF_028476545.2. Classification (NCBI taxonomy): domain Eukaryota; kingdom Metazoa; phylum Mollusca; class Gastropoda; family Physidae; genus Physella; species Physella acuta. Next base: position 8,130 of record NW_026732849.1, on the reverse strand, counting down.
AATTTTGCAATTTCAGTTTGGTATCACCCCTGTTCCCTAATATTTAGTTATATTGACCAAATAAAACTTTGTTTTGAACATTTTTCTACTTTTAATCGTGGTGTCACCCCCTGAATGGTGTTACCCGGTGCGGGCCGCACCCCGACCCCGCCTAGTGACGCCACTGCATTAAATAGTTGTATCTGACAGGAATAGTGTTATATTTTCTGTCTAAAAATTATCTTAATTTAATTATTTATTTTCCTTTTTTCAAAAAAGTGGAGTTTAACACCAAATATAACACATTTTGCGTTTAAATTATTGTGAAAACTAAAGATGAACTATCTAATTAAGTGGTCGGAGTAAGTAAAAGTAATTAAAGTTCCCTTTTGGACCTGGTGGCCCACGTGGCAGGTGAAGTAGAATTCACACGTGGAAGGAATAATAGCTAGGAATTTTTTCAAAGCAAACGATTGAAAAGACAAAAAAAAGTAATAGTGTTGTAATGGCGGTCTTCAAAGACGATGAAAACTCATCAAATGTGACGTATGAAGACAGTCCAGTACTAGAGTTTGACGTCATATCCGTTGAGGCGCTGCATATTGCAGACATTTTGATCAACTGCGTTCTGATTAACGCCATATGCCTGTTGGGGATTGTGGGTAATGTCCTGAACGTCCTGGTCCTTCATCAACGCAAGAAGAGGACTCCCACCAACTATGTTATGATGTCACTCTCTGTCTGCGACCTCGTCTACGTCATAACCCTCATCCTTAGACGCAGTTCCTGCGTCATCGCGGCGTTTGACGTCACTGGTTCTATGACGATGGAGGCCGTGCAGTCGGCTTATTTCCTCACAATAAACACGCTGTTCAGGAAATTTTCCACCGGGCACATCGTTCTTTTATCGCTAGAGCGAATGATCGCCGTTTACCTCCCTTTAAAAGCAGCGCTCTATTTTTCGTCGAAAAAAACCGCATATTACATGATGGCCATTGCATTGTTTTGGATAGCTCTAGTCTGTCCCCTCTTTTCGTACATGTTTGAGTTGAAATGGGTCTATCTTGAGCAATTCAACACAACAGTTGGCGAAGCTGTTTTTTCTAACTTCATCCTTCAAAACTGGGATGCTCTAAGCATTCTCAATATAACAACTGACTGGATTAAGGGCCCTTTGCAGTTTATAATTATCTCCATGTTATCTTTATGTACGGTGTTGAAACTCAAAGACTACAACCGGAAGCGGATGTCCTTGACGTCAACACAAGTTATTGACGTACGCGCAGCAAAGATGCTTCTAGCAGTCTGCCTGGCGTATCTTCTCACTTCCTGTCCCACGTTCGTCCCGCCCATTTTTTACCTGGTCAGACCGGAACTGATGTCACAGATGGACGGGGAGTCCAGGCTTGGCATCCTGCTAGAGATGGTCACTGATTTCTTGGGTGCTATCAGCGCTTCGGTTAATTTCGTCATCTATGTCGCCATGTCTAAGAATTTCTTTAGAACATACCAGCATCTACGTTGTAAGAGATAGGGCTATGAGCAGTGTTTCTTTCAGACATTTTCTTCGGGAGGGGGCCCGACACCGGACACTGTTTAAAGTATATATTTTCTATATAAATTATAAATATATATATACACACACACACACATATATATATATATATATATATATATATATATATATATATATATATATATATATATTTTTTTTTTTTTTTTATTTATTTATTTATTTTTTTCGTTGAGGGGGATGTCTGGTAGAAACTCGGGCTGTAAGGTGTGTAAGCTTTGCTTGTAATGTAATTAGCTTGCTGTGTTGTTGTAAGTGGGCTATATAAAATACTTATGTGTTTATATCTACTTTGTCTCTTTTATTACATAGCTTATATTTTCTATTTTTATCATTAAAGAAAACTGGCCTTGTAGCAAACACTGCAAGCTGCCAGATTTTTCTATCCGCTGGTTTCTAAGCCAAATGAAATTAAAAGGGAACGTTTAAAATAAAGTTGAATGTTTCTAATTTAAATAAACCGAATAAAATAATGTTTTTTTTTTATGCCAAGTTAAATATCAACGTTAGACACGATGAGTAGCGTCACTAGGGTGGGTGACAACCAGTGCAGTAGCTAAGGGTATTTTCCAACAATTTTTCAATTTTGATTAGGTGTCACCACGTTCACTAAAATCAAATTAGGGATCATCACGTTCAAATACTTTTAACTATTTTAACTGGATAAAAGATTATTCTGACAGTAAATTTCCCTTAATTTTCTTAATTGGTGTCACCCCTAAAATGGTGGAACACAGTGCGGACCCCTACCCTTTCTCCTACCTCGCCTTATAACGGTATTGGTCATTAATTATTCTAGGCCTACACATGAGCTGACAAAAGAAGAGATAAAAGTCTCAATCGTCTTGTCTGAGGACTTCTTTGTTCTCAATTTGTAAGATTGAAAGCGATTGCCTCTAACACAACACAATTAAGTATAACGTGTCAACTTGTTATGCGCCATATAGGCCGTTGACTCCGACTTCAGCCTGCTTTTTTTCTGGATTTGCTTCGAGAGCCTTTGTCAATCCAAGTACTAACTACAACACAGCATTTGTTTGGTCTTGGATTTGTCTCTCCTAGATGGGTTGCTGTCCCTAGATAAAGAACCTTTAGTGCCTGGGGTCCGAACCCAGGGCTTCTGGAGCTAACAACTCCCGCACAACACCGCCGCATCAGAAAATAGTTCATACAAGAGATTTGATACAAAATTATTTTATTTCCTCAAAAAATCTAAGTTGCTTATTACACCTACACAGCTATACATACCCGTACACGATAATTCTTCTTCTCCGTTCTTAATTGTGTTGTTGGACGGGATTTCCAACACAATTAAGTCTTACGTGTCAACTTATTATGCGTCCTATAGGACCTTGACTCTAATTTCAGCCTGCTTTTGTTTTTGGATTTGCTTCCATAGCCTTTGTCCTCTAGAAACAAACTACAAGGCAGCAGTTGTTTGACTTTGGAGTTGTCTCTCCTAGATGTGTTTCTGCAGTGTTTCTTCAAGACTTTTTCTCCAAAAGGCACTTGATATTTTCGGGGGGAGGGGGAGGCGGGTGCGGTAGATTTTCTTCGGGGTGGGGGGCTGGAGGAAGGATGCCTGGAAGAAACACTGGGTTTCTGTCTAAAGGTATGGAGCCTCATCTGCTTAGGGGTTCGAACTCGTGGCTAATCTGTTTAGCAACCACGAGCGTTACCGATCCGACCACCAATAAACCGTTAATTATGAGTTTTACCAGCAATTTCAAGTTGGATTAGCTGTTCTTTCACCCTTTGAACCACACCAGCAGGTAATGTGTTCGTATAAAACTACACAAACTGCAGGTAGAGGTTCAAAGGGTCAGGTTAGACAAAGCCTTCGTTGGCTTACATGTGTGCTATGCATAATGGAAGACGTCTGTCTAACCTTGAATGTGTGAAATACACACCCTTTACATTTTGATTTATGATACACCAACACGCCACCCCTCTCCCCACTTCAACAAACACCTGGGCGATGGTCTGTTTTAGAAATCAATAATAGAAAAAAAAACAAATTGTCTACACCCGTCAATTAAATATCTTAAAGTTAACGACTCATTACATCTAGTGTACTGTTAACCAGGGTTCCAGAAAAGTCATTTCAAAAGTCAAGTCCATTCAAGGGTAAGAAAATATTATCTTTTTTTATACAACACGTAAAGCAGGACTGAGATCCGGCTAAGCAATTAAAGGATTAACAAGCTCATTAATTCAAACAGCGTTCCGTGTTTGATGAATGAGAAAATCGTATGGGCGCCCCTAGCTGAACCGACGCCCCCAGCTGAGCCGACACCCCAAGCTGAGCTGGCCGATACTGCGACCCGGTCATGCCAAAATAGATTTGTTCACTTAAAGCCGGCTGTGTGTTTAGAAAAATGTGCCTGGGCAAGGCTAAAACCCCGCTTCCAAAGGAACAATACAATTGTTTACTTGGTTAATCTCATGCTGGTAATCCAATCTGGCAAGGCAGTTTCGCGAGGCGCGGAAATTAATCTGGCTCGACAGTTTTGCGAGACAGCGAGTTTTCTGAATGCTGGTATTATTGAGGACATGCTAAGGTCGCACGTTTTTATTTTTTTATTTTGTTATAAAATGAAAATTTCGTGTCAAACGAAGGTCAGGGAAAATTTTAAAATTAGATTATGTAAAAATGTCATTTTTTGCGAATCTAATAAAAAAAATAATTAAAACGAGATCTGGCGTAATTATTTCTTAATCGGCATGCTTATTCGTATTTTCATATAGTTTTGAAATCCTTTATCAGATTAATGAATAGCGTGTTCAGTTTACTAAACCACATCCTCTGAAAAACAAAACGCAAGGAGATAATGGCTGTAATGAATGAATTTGTGTCCCACTTCATGTCTGACATTACATGTAAACTCTACTTCACCTCAGTAGCGTAGCGAGGGGGGGGGGAATGCGGGGGGGGGGGGACATATGTTCCCGGGCGCCGACCTTAGGGGGCGGCAAAATGGGTTGGAAAAATAAATTGTATGGTTGAGGGGGGTGCAAATCGAAAGTTTGAGGGGGGGGGGGGTGCAAATGGAAATCTCGAGGAGGGGGGTGCACATCGAAAGTTTGAGGGGGGTGGTGCAAATCGAAAAGTTTTGAGGGGGGGGGGGGTGCAAATGGAAATCTCGAGGGGGGGGTGCAAATCGAAAGTTTGAGTTTGTCCCCGGGCGCCGGGAAGGGTCGCTACGCCTCTGCTTCACCTGCAATATGGATTAAACAGTTATTTTTTTTTGGAGAATACTTTAGTTTTTTATATATAGATATCTCACGTTCGAAAACGTCATTTCATCACACACGATAGAGTTTTGATATCAAGTGAACCGACTTCCATTGATTCTCAAGGGGTTTTAGTAACTCTTCACCATAGACTGATATGGATCACTGTACAGGACGGAAGGTAAGAAATTACCTACAGTTGAGATACCTACAGTTACACTTAATCCATAGACGCAGACCTATTGGATGTCACCGTGGATTATCGGGATTAACTTCAACAGGCAGACTATATCCTCCAAACAACACCCTTTTGATGTCTGTCTTTTGAATGTAGTAGATTTTCTAGTACGTGTGTTGGTCTTTATGGCGTATACATATACTGATGTAAATTTTGAAGTCTTTTGTGAATCGGGAGTTAGACAATGAAAAGGATTTACGATGTTGTGGGGTTTATTTGTGTGAATGGGGCGAAGCCTAGGGATGGCATTTTGACGGCGGGGAGGGGGTGGGGGCTGACAGTGGCATTGATGTGTTGGATACGGTCTGCTGGGCTTGTGGTTTAGTGGTATCGTTAGGGAGAAGTTGACTGTACTGGGGGATTTAGCGTCAGACGAGTTTAAATGTTGTACTGAGGGCTGTTTTTGGTATTTTGTTAGGGGTGGTGTTTAAGAAAAGCTGTTTTGGTATTTTTTAGGGGTAGTGTTTTAGAAAAGCCGTTTTGTTAGAGATGGTGTGTTAGAAAGGCTGTTATATTTTGGAAAGGATAGTGTTTTAGAATGCATATCTTTTAGGCGTGGTGTTTTAAAAAAGCTGTTTTGGTATTTTGTTAGGGGTATTGTTTTAGAAAAGCAGTTTTGGTATTTTGTTAGGGGTAGTGTTTTAGAACATCTATTTTGGCATTTTACTAGGGATGGTGCTTTAGAAAAGCTGTTTGTTTTCATAGGGATGCAATTTTGGACATATTGGTTGTTTTCTTAGGGAAGTTTTTTTTAGAAAAGCTGTTTTAATATTTTGCTAGGGATGGTGTTTTAGAAATGCTGTTTATTTTATTAGCTCTAGTGTTTTAGAGAGGTTGTTTTGGCATTCTTTGAAGGGTGGTATTTTAAAAAGGCAAAGGTCACAGATAAAGCCGAGTTTTACTTCATCAGCCCAATGAACCATCGGGTCTGAAAGGTTAACTTGCACAAAGCAATGTGTCACTTGAAACGGTAATAGTACAAGCATAATTATATATATATATATATATATATATATATATATATATATATATATATATATATATATATATATATATACATATACATATATATATATATATATATATATATATATATATATATATATATATATATATATATATATATATATATATATATACACACACACATATACATATATATATATATATATATATATATATATATATATATATACACACACATATACATATATATATATATATATATATATATATATATATATATATATATATATATATATATATATATATATATATATATATATATATATATATATATATATGTATATATATACATGTATATATATATTCATGTATATATACTTAAACTACCAGACATTAAGAGCAACAACATCGCGTTGCAAAAATAAAAAGGTTTTGAAGATTAAATGTTTATTCTAAAAACTCATTTAGAAGTACGAGTGTCAAAAAACGTAGAAATTCTAACCTCGTTTAGCAATTCTTTTTAAGCATATAATACCCTTATCAATAGCAGAATTATAATAAAAGATCATTGACACCATTTTGTTCGCCATATTCCTCCTAACCCCCGCCCTCTTTTCTATAGGGCTGTGTTGTTTAAACTATCCGATACATCAAAAGGTGTCATAATTCCTAGCAATAAAAACCTATCTTTAAGAGTATCATCACCATCCGTATGATTCAACACGACAGCTAGACACAAACACGCAGCCTTACACAAACATTCGAATTTATTGAAAAAATATTTACAGCGAGGTGCCGTATTTCACAAGTATGCAGAAAAACCCCCGGAAAGCTAAACGGGTCTCAGACACGCCAACATTGCTTCGTTACTTTTCGCATCAACGTCATTTCGTAACGGGGATTTCTTCTCGCGCGGTGTAACGAGATTCGCGTTTTTTGTTTTCGTCCGATTGCGTGTAACCCTACACGCAACGCTCCAAACCCACGCAAAGCGTGCTTTTACGTACATATTAATACGATCTGATTGTCAAATTTCTTAATAGTCATGTCACCCCGCGAATATTGACATCGGTTCATGCATCTGATGAAATAACATTGAAATGAGAGATAGGTTTTTAAGAGATTAGGATGAAAAGAGTTTTCTCCGTAGGGACACATGAATGTAAAATGCCCACACGTGGTGTTTTGTAGTTTTAAAATAACTTTCAGATGCGAAACGCGAGATTAAATATCAGATTCACATGAAGAAAGGATGCGATTAGGTAAACAATACATGGGGCACCCTGGTTCTAATCCTACTGGATTCGAGAAAAAAAAATATGAATGGTTGCTAAAATAAAATTAAGATTTTACTGATAATCGTTGCATAAGAGGGGGGGGGGGGTGGGTGGGTGTATGCTGAGCTGTGACGTCATTTCGGGGGCGGGGGGGTCTGGATTTTTTGTGACGATGTGTGACGGAGGTGAAAGGGGAAGGGGGTTAAAATAGTAAAAAAAAAGCGTGATATCATTTATGGATGACCCCCTAGTTAAATACAAAAGTTCATCTTGTTACGAAATATTCTCTTTTTCTTTTTTCGTTCTTTATTCTAGTGTTGGGAGATGATTTACTTGTTATGCACCATTTGGACCGTTGACTCAGATTTCAGCCTGCTTTTCTTTTGGGATTTACTTCCATAGCTTTTGTCCAACGAAGACAGTTGTCTCTTTTAGTTGAGTGACTGTCCCTAGGGGGTTCGAACTAGGGACATTTCTGTTCAGCAACCATGAGCTTAACCGACACGACCACATCTTGCCTTGTCTATTCAAGTATGTTTGTCAATTTCTTTTGGCAATTATCTCTTTCGTTTTTTTTTTAATGCCGAGACTGTAGGTGATATCCTCCAACACAGTTAAGAATTACATGTCAACAAGTAATGCCCTGTATGCCCCCATTGAAGTGAAAATGTAGATTTTGGGACCATTTATATCAATCTATTTAACCAAAATGCCATCATTGCCAAAGGGGTTGCACAGGGGCGGAACTACAGTGCCGCCAGACCCCGCAATGCGGGGGGGGGGGGGGGCACGCCATTTAGGGACCCAGAGCCGCTCATAATATATTTTGTTATAGTTTAAAAAAAGTTAATTTTCTTTCCTTT